>NW_011501055.1:53595-62759 GCF_000495115.2 Populus euphratica
CTAATAATAATAGTAATAATAATAATAAAGAAACAGAAGGAGAAGAAGGAGATGATGATGAGAACTTTAAGATGGAATATTAATGTAACGATTAAACAATGAGAATAACAAATGACAAGGTTAAAGGATCCATTAATGGTATGTCAAACAAGTATAGTATAAACTCTAATTATTCAATTGGAAACCACACACAAAGGAGGTAGATTATATATTGTTAACATGATTACATTAGTCATCTTATTCGATTAATGCTAATACTTGTAAATCTCGTCAAGCATTCATGATTATAACTTATGTTAACAACAAATCGAGTTCCTTTCATAGCTCAGCTGTCGCTTATACCATACAGTATGGGCTATGAAAGTGCCAAGCATTTGTTGTACCAAGTGTTATACAACATAAATCAAGATTAGTCATTTAACAAGCACAGTATTGATGAGTGAATAAGATAACAAATATAAAACATGTTAGTATCAAACATTAAAGTCCATATTAAGTTTACACTATACTTATTCTTACACTGATTAGTACTTAAAAGTGCATTTTTATCATGGTTTTATATCATCATTTTGCACTTGAAGTATCAATAACTCCTTAACTTAAGAATGTTTTATCATAAAGTATCTCTTCATATAAGATACCTATAATAAAAAAATGATGATAATAAAAATGTAGATAAGTTTGGTTTCGTAGCCTCCCTAACCTAAGCAATTAAGTCCGAAGGGGTGTTTTAACACCTAATACCCTAAAGTCAACTGACTTGGGAGCTATTGGCCCAACGCTTGTTACATGGGTTGAGGAGAAAAGCTTAAGGGAATCAAACATTGCACTATCTACATATCAGTATCTGCGACCCGAGTTACTAAGCTCGTAGGGGTGTCTTAACACCTAATGCCCTAAGACCAACTGGTCTGGGAGTCATTAGCTGAAAGCTCGTTACATGGGTTAAAGATGCATGATGTTTTTAAAGTATATGTATATAGAGTTAAAAAAAAAAAAGACAAAAATAGTAATCCCAACCCAAGGAAGTTAACCTTAAACATTAGAACAAAAATTTTGTTTTCTTCCAAGAAAAGCCCCATAATTATGTGTTGATACATTGAGCACAAAAGAAAGGTTTATTAATATCTTGTTAAGAGGTATTGAGCAGATATATAAATTTAATGAGAGTTTGTTTATCTGGATAGATTAATGGAAGTTAAATGATGAATACCTTGCTTTGTGGAATTTGCAAATTGTTTTTCTATTTTACGCTTTGATTACTAGGGACTAGTAATAAGCTGGTTGGGGGGTGTGATTAGTACTTAAAAGTGCATTTTTATCATGGTTTTATATCATCATTTTGCACTTGAAGTATCAATAACTCCTTAACTAAAATATGTTTTATAATAATGTATCTAATAATATAAGATACCTTTAATTTGTGGTAAATGTCTATTTTTAATGCAGGTCTATCACATAAATGAAAGGATTGATTGATGACTTTAAGAACTTAAATTGCAAGGATAAAGAGATGGCCAAACTTAGAAAAGAGATGTCGGTGCAATCCAAACTGGAACACTGTTCGGTAATTGGGTCATATCTAGAGCTATATATCTCAGATTTAGGTCCAATTTATATGGATGGAAAGGTAAGACATAGGCCTACAACTTTCATATGGAGCCCAAGATCTAAAAAGGCCATTATCAAGTCCAAATTGTAGCAACAACAAAGAAGCCCGAATCTGTCTTCCAGCCCGAGCACTGTTCGGTATTTTGGCCATATCTGGAGTTCTAGAAGTCCAAATGAGCTGAATTTTTTACACAAGAAAGCTGAGACAATTGCCTACAACTTTCATGTTTGCAACTGGCTCCAGTTTTGACGTTATCAATGACGTTTTGGGCAGACAAGAGAAGATAAGGATTGTCACCAAGTCAAAAGTTGGCCACCCACTTATCAATTAGTCATCAAATCAATAGTTCCCATTTTTGGCCTATAAAAGGAGGCATTTGCCATGCATTTAGGCATCTTGGTTTCCAGATCAAGATCATTCTCTTCCTTTCTCTCTTTGTATTTTTTATGCTTTGTTTTCATTAATATTAAGTTTATGCCTTTCATTTCCTTTCCTTTACTTAGTTAACTTTTATGTTCTTATTTTGTTTATCTATTTTGCTTTCTTTCATTATGTCTAGCTAAGTTAGTTATGTCAAGGTGAAAAGGTTACACTAATGGTGTAAGAATAAGTATAATGTAAACTTAATATGGACTTTAATGTTTGATACTAACATGTTTTGTATTTGTTATCTTGTTCACTCTTTAATACTTTGCTTGTTAAATGATTAATCTTGATTTATGTTGTATAACACTTGGTACAACAAATGCTTGGCACTTTCATAGCCCATAATGTATGGTATAACCGACACCTGAGCTATGAAAGGAACTTGATTTGTTGTTAACATAAGTTATAATCATGAATGTTTGACGAGATTTACAAGTATTAGCATTAATTGAATAAGATGATTAATGTAATCATGTTAACAATATATAATCTGATTGGGACCTCCTTTGTGTGTGGTTTCCAATTCAATAATAAGAGTTTATACTATACTTATTTGATATACCATTAGTGGAACCTCTAACCTTGATATTTGTTATTATTATTGCTTAATCCTTACATTAATATTTGATCTCCAAGTTCTCATCATCATCATCTTCTTCTTCTTCTCTTTCTTTATTATTATTATTATTATTATTATTATTATTATTATTATTATTACTATTGTTGTTGTTGTTATTGTTGTTTTATAATTGTTGTTTATAATTTGTACAATTAACCTCCCTGTGGTTCGACCCCGGTCTTGCCGGGTTATTTATTACTTCGACACTCCTGCACTTGGGAGAAGACATCAATCTTTTAGTCGTGTCAAGTTTTTGGCGTCGTTGCCGGGTAGGTAAGTTCTTGTATAAATTATAGTAGTTATTTTATTTTATTTTTTTTCACTTTCTTGGATATAACTTTGTTTCTTTTCTTTTGTTTCTTCTTCTTCTGCTTTTTTCTTCTTTTTTATTTTATTCCTACACGTGCATGAGAGTGTGGTCACGTACATCAAGTGGTAGACTTTGTAAGGTATCCTCATCATTTTCAGAAAATATGGCCGAAGAAGATAATCAATCACTTCATAATGAAAATAATGAGAATAACCGTGCTAGAACACTTAGAGACCACATGAATCCCACAAGAACAAGTGCACCATCATGCATAGTTTTTCCTCTCGATGCATCTCATTTTAATTTTAAATCAGGCATTATTCACCTTTTACCTTCTTTTCATGGTTTAGAATTGGAAAATCCATACTTGCATTTAAGGGAATTTGAGGAGGTCTGCAACACATATAATAATTTGAATTGTAGCATGAACACCATCAGATTAAAGCTTTTTCCTTTTTCATTAAAAGATAAAGCTAAAACATGGCTACAAAATTTAAGACCAGGATCCATTCGTGCTTGGGATGAAATGCAACAACAATTTTTAAAGAAGTTATTCCCATCTCATAGAACAAACTCTTTCAAGAGACAAATCACCACTTTCACTCAAAAACCAGGAGAAACATTTTACAAATGTTGGGATAGGTATCAAGACTTGCTTAGTACTTGCCCTCATCATCGTTTTGAAACATGGAGATTGGTTTCACATTTCTATAAAGGGTTAACACCTAAAGATAGGCAAATGGTTGAATTGATGTGCAATGGAACTTTTGAAGATAAAGACCTTGATGAAGCAATGAAGTACTTAGACTTGTTAGCTGAAAATGCTCAAAATTGGGACACCGCGGGTACATATGAGGCACCGAGTAAAACTCAACCTCATACATCTAGTGGAGGTATGTACAACCTTAGGGAAGATCATGACCTTCAAGCCAAGTTTGCATCTTTAGCTAGAAAAGTCGAGGCACTAGAATTAAAAAAGAGTGGTCAATTAAAATCTGTTGAAAACATTGTGTGTCAAATCTGTGAAACAAATGAACACTCAATCAACGATTGTCCAACCTTGCCTTCTTTTAAAGAATGTCTCCATGAACAAGCTCATGCTTTAAACAGCTTTCAAAGGGCCAACCACAACCCATACTCCCAAACATACAACCCTGGTTGGAGGAATCACCCAAATTTCAGTTGGAAGAGTGAGAACAACAATGCACAAACTTCACAACCACCGTTTCAAGTACACCATAATTTCCAAAATTCTCATGGATATGCACCTCCTTATGCTCCATCTCCTAGAAGAAATCTTGAGGAAACATTGCATGCATTCATTGAAAAGCAAGAGACAATCAATACTCAACTTGCTCAAAACATGACAGATTTTAAAGATACTCTTGCTAAATTAACATCTGCTCTCAGTTTCCAAGAGAAAGGTAAGTTTCCATCTCAAACACAACAAAATCCCAAAGGGCAATACAATGCAAATGCAAGTAGTTCCAGAAGCCAACACATGGATCAAGTCAAATCAGTCACTACTCTGCGCAGTGATAAGGTTATTGAAAAACCCTCTCTTGAACCTTATGAGAAAGATGATGAATCAATCTCTGAGGGTAAGGAAGGGGATGAATCTGAAAATTGCAAAGAAACGACTGATTCACCGCCAGCACTTCCATTTCCTCAAGCCATGACCAAACAAAGGAAAGTCAATCACAATTCTGAAATTTATGAAATTTTCAAACATGTAAGGATCAATATACCTTTGCTGGATGCAATTAAACAGGTTCCTTCCTATGCTAAATTTTTGAAAGATCTATGCACTGTGAAGAGGAAACTGAATGTGAAAAAGAAAGCCTTTTTAGCAGAACAAGTAAGTGTCATTCTTCAAAACAATAATGCTTTGAAATATAAAGACCCTGGTTGTCCTACAATTTTGGAGAGCATAAAATTGAAAGAGCCTTACTTGATCTTGGTGCTAGTGTGAATTTACTTCCATATTCAGTTTTTCAAAGTCTCAATCTAGGTGAGTTAAAACCAACTTCTATATCTCTTCTACTTGCCGATAGATCTATAAAAGTGCCTAGAGGAATAATTGAAGATGTGTTAGTACAAGTCGATAAATTCATTTATCCTGTGGATTTTATTATCTTGGACACAGAACCTGTTGAAGCATGTAATTCATTTCCTATTATTTTAGGACGTCCGTTTCTTGCAACCTCTAACGCATTGATTAATTGTAGGAATGGACTGATGAAGCTATCATTTGGAAACATGACATTGGAGATGAATATTTTCAACATTTGCAAGCAACCTGGAGATGACAATGATTTACAAGAAGTAGATCATATTGATGAATTAGTTTATGATCAACTTGAATCTACTTTAAGTAAAAATGAGTTAGATGAATCTGAAGATTTGCAAATGATTTATTCTAAGGAAGAAATCACGGATGAAACAAGCACCAAAAATGTTGATGCGAATCTTTTGTCAACAACGACAACAGATTCGACATCTGGCATCACACCAATCGATGATTACTTTCCTAACGAATCCTTACTTTCTCTTAGTCCAATGCCTTGGTATGATAAAAATATCAATTTTCTTGCTTTAGGAGATTTGCCAGCTGATTGGAGTACTCAAGACAAAGAAACGTTTTTGAACGAAGTGAAGAGCTTTTACTGTGATGACCCTAACTTATTCAAATATTGTCCTGATCAAATATTTCAAAGATTCATTCCCGACAATGAGGTAAGTAGTGTCATTAAATTTTGTCATTCTGAAGCATGTGGAAGTTGTTTCTCGTCAAAAAAGACAATTGCAAAAATCTTTCAAAATGGATTTTATTGGCCCACCATGTTCAAGGACACACATGCATTCTGCAAAACTTGTGAAAATTGTCAAAAGATTGATACTGGTCAAAAAGTTTTGTTTTATGATTCTCAACTCTATGCACTCCCTAAAGAGCTAAGATTAAGATGAACCAATCCTTATGGGGCCTGTGATATTGAGAATTCAATGAATGACAATGATTTTAAGGAAAATGGACATCGTTTGAAAGCTCACTTTGATAATTTTCTTAATGAAAACGAATCAACTGGTTTGAATGATTTTGTAGATAAAGGTTGATTATTTTTTTTCTCACATTGTTTTTGCGTTTCTTTTTGAGTGATTTTTGCTAGTTTCTCTCACCCTGGTCAAATGACGGATAACGGTACTCCGTGACTTAAGTCGGTTCTTTCAGTTTCCCACAATAACTGATATCTATGTATATATCTATGCAATTCTTTGAATCTCTCTTCCAATTCTCATTTGAAAATGGACACTAATCTTGAAAAATTGAAAAAGTATTTTCCCGCTCTGCCTCAGAATGCGATTACAAAAATTTACCGTGCTAGACGTGCAAGATTGAGATTGTTAATGAATCATGGAATTCCTGAAGATATTCGCTGGTTGATTGAAGCAAAGGTCCGATTATCAGGTGAGTCCTCTAATTTCTTTATTTCACACATGCCTGGAACAGGTAAAAGCACTTTTGCAAAGAAGCGTCGTGCAAAATGACTGGATGTCTGTCATCGATGTGCTAGATGGACTTGTAATACGCAATGTCGTTCTTTAGGAATGGTATCTATAAACCGTGAAGATAAAATACAATTCATTAAGGATGGCCTGAGTAAGGAGTCTTTAGATAATCTTCTATTGACTCTTGAGACGCATCCTAGTGGAGATGTGCATCGTGCAATTCATGATTTATGGCCACTATTTCATAAAGAACATGATCGACTTAGTCTTGGGAATCTGACTAAAAAAGACCCTGTTTGTCAGTTTTTAAGAAAACTGGATGGGAAGCCTATCCCCGACCCATAGAGGGCGTTTAAGCCGTTCTTGGACGTAAAACCAAGGGAAGATGTGAGCCACAATCACAACTACCTGTACATACACATGCTTTTTTTTTCAAAAGTAAATAAATAAATAAATAAAAAGAGAGAGAGTGTGTGTAAGACTCCAGCAGGCCTACATATAGGTGTTATGATTGCCTTTCTAATTCCTCATCTATAAAACCCTTTTTTCCTTCCTTTCATTTCTACTCAACCCATACATTCAACAAATACAGAAGTGTGTAGAAATGGCAAGTTCCTCAAGTCATCAAATAAGAAATATTTGTGTTTTCGGTGGATCTAGTTCTGGGAAAGAAAAGGAGTTTTTAGAATCAGCAAATCATCTTGGTCAGGTGCTAGCTGAGAGAAAGATTCATTTAGTGTATGGGGGAGGCAGTCTTGGGTTAATGGGAGGTGCGTCAATAGCTGCATTTTTAGGAGATAGTCAAGTTTTGGGGGTCGTCCTTGAAGCTTTGGCACAAGGGGACATCATTGGAAAAACAATTGGAGAGGAACTTCAGGTCTCCACAATGTCGGCTCGAATGAATGCAATGTTTAACCATGCTGATGCTTTCATTGCTTTACTAGGTGGTCTAGGCACATTGGAAGAGATCTTTCATATTTCCTCTTGGGCTCAATTGCACATTCACCATAAACCCATTGGTTTGTTAAATGTTAATGGTTATTATGATAAGTTGTTGTCTTTTCTTGATCATGCTGTGGAACAGGAATTTCTAACATCTTCTGCACGACAAATCATAATCTCTGCTGCTACTGCTGAACAATTGATTGACCAACTACAATCTTTCATTCCTGTGATTGATCCTTCCATGAGTCGCATAAATTGGTCATCTAAGGAAAGCCGTAAAAAGCTTAGATTGGATTTGAGCCTTCATTTGTGAATTTTTGTGTCTTTTGGTTTTATTATTGTGTTTTTTTTATTTCTTATTTTTGTTTTAGTGTGTTTCAGGTTTGTCGGTGTTTGTTATTTCAGGTGATATCTTCTATACTCTACCTTTCTACCTTAGAACATTGAGGACAATGTCTCGTTTTGGTTGGGGGGAGAGGGTAGTAGATAAAAAAAAAAATTGTTTTTCATTTCATAAAGCATGTGCATAATTGTTGTTACTAGGATGGCAGAGTAAAGGAGTTCTTTTGTTAAAGTGACTTTTGAGACGCATCTTAGTAATCATTCTTAATAAGGTCTATTATAATACTTCCTGAAATATTCAGGTTTACAAAATCTCGTATTGTTACCACTTAATTATGCTCATATACTTATTTAACATGTATTTTTAAACCTTAATTTACACACACACACTTTAACATATGATTGTGGGTTGCATATTGGATTATTACATTATTTATGTTCTTTTGTTAAAGGTAACAACTAAGGGAAAGGGATTGTATATAATTAAAAAAAAAACATGAAAAAAAAGAAAGAAAAAAAAGAAAAAAATAATTAAATAAAGATAATAAAAATGTAGATAAGTTTGATTTCGTAGCCTCCCTAACCTAAGCAATTAAGCCCGAAGGGGTGTTTTAACACCTAATACCCTAAAGTCAACTGACTTGGGAGCTATTGGCCCAACGCTTGTTACATGGGTTGAGGAGAAAAGCTTAAGGGAATCAAACATTGCACTATCTACATATCAGTATCTGCGACCCGAGTTACTAAGCTTGTAGGGGTGTCTTAACACCTAATGCCCTAAGACCAACTGGTCTGGGAGTCATTAGCTGAAAGCTCATTACATGGGTTAAAGATGCATGATGTTTTTAAATTATATGTATATAGATTTTTAAAAAGAAAAAAAGAAAAAAAAAAGACAAAAATAATAATCCCAACCCAAGGAACTTAACCTTAAACATTAGAACAAAAATTTTGTTTTCTTCCAAGAAAAGCCCTATAATTATGTGTTGATACATTGAGCACAAAAAAAGGTTTATTAATATCTTGTTAAGAGGTATTGAGCAGATATATAAATTTAATGAGAGTTTGTTTATCTGGATAGATTAATGGAAGTTAAATGATGAATACCTTACTTTGTGAAATTTGCAAATTTGTTTTCTATTTTAACGCTTTGATTACTAGGGACTAGTAATAAGCTGGTTGAGGGGTGTGATTGCTTAAAAGTGCATTTTTATCATGGTTTTATATCATCATTTTGCACTTGAAATATCAATAACTCCTTAACTAAAATATGTTTTATAATAATGTATCTAATAATATAAGATACCTATAATTTATGGTAAATGTCTATTTTTAATGCATGCCTATCACATAAATGAAAGGATTGATTGACGACTTGAAGAACTTAAATTGCAAGGATAAAG
>NW_011501057.1:0-30996 GCF_000495115.2 Populus euphratica
TTTAAAGATAAAGACCTTGATGAAGCAATGGAGTACATAGACTTGTTAGCTGAAAATGCTCAAAATTGGGACACCGCGGGTACTTATGAGGCACCGAGTAAAACTCAACCTCATACATCTAGTGGAGGTATGTACAACCTTAGGAAAGATCATGACCTTCAAGCCAAGTTTGCATCTTTAGCTAGAAAAGTCGAGGCACTAGAATTGATGAAGAATGGTCAATTAAACTCTGTTGAAAACATTGTGTGTCAAATCTGTGAAACAAATGAACACTCAACCAATGATTGTCCAACCTTGCCTTCTTTTAAGGAATGTCTTCATGAACAAGCTCATGCTTTAAATAGTTTCCAAAGGGCCAACCACAACCCATACTCCCAAACATACAATCCTGGTGGGAGAAATCACCCAAATTTCAGTTGGAAGAGTGAGAACAACAATGCACAAACTTCACAACCACCGTTTCAAGCACACCATAATTTCCAAAATTCTCATGGATATGCACCCAAGCACACCACAATTTCCAAAATTTTCATGGATATGCACCTCCTTATGCTCCACCTCCTAGAAGAAATCTTAAGGAAACATTGCATGCATTCATTGAAAAGCAAGAGACAATCAATACTCAACTTGCTCAAAACATGACATATTTTAAAGATACTCTTGCAAAATTAACATCTACTCTCAGTTTCCAAAAGAAAGGTAAGTTTCCATCTCAACCACAACAAAATCCCAAGGGGCAATGCAATGCAAATGCAAGTACTTCCAGAAGCCAACACATGGATCAAGTCAAATCAGTCACTACTCTTCACAGTGGTAAGGTTATTGAAAAACCCACTATTGAACCTTATGAGAAAGATGATGAGTCAATCTCTAAGGGTAAGGAAGGGGTTGAATCTGAAAATTACAAAGAAACGACTAATTCCCCACTAGCACTTCCATTTCCTCATGCCATGACCAAACAAAGGAAAGTCAATCACAACTCTAAAATCTTTGAAACTTTCAAATAGGTAAGAATCAATATACCTTTGCTGGATGCTATTAAAGAGATTCCTTCCTATGCTAAATTTTTGAAAGATCTATGCTATTAAAAAGAAAGCCTTTTTAGCCGAACAAGTAAGTGTCATTCTTCAAAACAAAAATGCTTTGAAATATAAAGACCCTGGTTATCCCACAATTTCTTGCTTTATTGGAGAACATAAAATTAAAAGAGCCTTGATCTCGGTGCTAGTGTGAATTTACTTCCATATTCAGTTTTTCAGAGTCTCAATCTAGGTGAGTTAAAACCAACTTCTATAACTCTTTTACTTGCCGATAGATCTATAAAAGTGCCTAGAGGAATAATTAAAGATGTGTTAGTATAAGTCGATAAATTCATTTATCCTGTGGATTTTATTGTCTTGGACACACAACCTGTTGAAGTATGTAATTCATTTCCTGTTATTTTAGGACGTCCATTTCTTGCAACTTCTAACACATTGATTAATTGTAGGAATGGACTAATGAAGCTATCATTTGGAAACATGACATTGGAGATGAATATTTTCAACATTTGCAAGCAACCTAGAGATGATATTGATTTATAGGAAGTGAACTTTACTGAAAAATTAATTCATGATCAATTTTCAACCACTTCTAGTGAAATTAAGATTGATGAATATGATGATTTGCAAATGATTTATTTTCAGGAAGAATCAAAGACAAGTAATTGGAGGCCACAAATTGAGGAATTGTCACCACGATCAATTAAGTCCATACCTTCAAGTGTTCAACCACCAAAACCTGATTTGAAGCCATTGCCATCCAATCTCAAATATTCATTTTTGGGAGAAAATGAAACTTTTCCAGTAATAATCTCTTCCAAACTTAATGTACATCAAGAAGGTAAGTTATTACAAACTCTAAAAATGCACAAAAATGCATTAGGATGGACCATAATTGATATAAAAGGAATTAGTCCTTTGATTTGTACACACAAAATTTATTTAGAGGAAAATGCCAAACCCTCTAGAGAAATGCAACGAAGGCTAAATCCTAATATGAAAGAAGTAGTGAAAAATGAAGTCATTAAGCTTCTAGATAATGAAATCATTTATCATATTTCTGACAGCAAATGGATAAGTCCTACCCAAGTTGTACCCAAGAAGTTTGGAGTCACTGTGATAACAAATGAGAACAATGAGTTAATTCCCACTAGAATTGTTACTGGTTGGCGCATGTGCATTGACTATAGGAAACTTAATTCAATGACTAGAAAAGATCATTTTCCTTTACCTTTCATGGATCAAATCCTAGAAAGAGTTGCAGGTCATGAATTTTATTGTTTTCTAGATGGCTATTCGGGTTACAACCAAATTGAAATTGCATTGGAAGATCAAGAGAAGACTACTTTCACATGTCCATGTGGTACTTTTGCATATCGAAGGATGCCTTTTGGATTATTTAATGCACCAGCCACATTTCAAAGATGCATGCTTAGTATATTTAGTGATATGGTTGAACATTTTGTTGAGATTTTCATGGATGATTTTTCTGTTTTTGGCGATTCATTTGATGATTGTTTGACTAACTTAGAAAATGTTTTGACCAGGTGTGAAGAGAAGAATCTCGTGCTGAATTGGGAAAAATATCATTTTAAGGTAACAAACGGCATTGTACTTGGTGGCATTGTACTTGGTGACATTGTTTCATCAAAAGGAATTGAGGTTGAAAAATCTAAAATCGAGTTAATTGCAAACTTGCCAACACCAAAATCTATTAAAGATGTTAGATCATTCCTAGGACATGCTGGTTTTTATAGAAGGTTCATCAAAGATTTTAGTGTAATATCTAAGCTTTTAAGTAACCTTCTAACAAAGGATACTATTTTTGAATGGATTGAACATTGTGAAGAAGCCTTTGTTAAACTTAAAAACTTGCTTACTTGTGCTCCTATCATTCAACCTCTCGATTGGTCATTACCTTTTGAAATAATGTGTGATGCTAGTGATTATGCCGTAGGTGCTGTTTTGGGACAAAGAAAAGATAAGAAACCTTATGTAATTTACTATGCCAGTAAAACTTTAAATAGTGCTCAAATGAATTATATCACCACTGAAAAAGAATTACTTGCTGTAGTATTTGCATGTGAAAAATTCAGGTCTTATCTTGTTGGCTCACCTGTTGTTGTTTTTAGTGATCATGCAGCATTGAAATATCTTCTTTCTAAGAAAGATTCCAAGGCTAGATTGGTGCGGTGGATTTTATTACTTCAAGAATTTGATATCACAATCAAAGATAAGAAAGGCAGCGAAAATGTTGTCGCAGATCACTTGTCAAGATTGACAACAGATTCGAAAACTGACATCACACCAATCGATGACTACTTTCCTGATGAATCTTTACTTTCTGTCTCTACAATGCCTTGGTTTGCTAATATTGTCAATTTTCTTGTTTCAGGACAATTGCCAGCTCATTGGAATACCCAAGATAAAAGAAAGTTTTTGAACGAAGTGAAGAACTTTTATTGGGATGATCCTTATTTATTCAAATATTGTCCTGATCAAATATTTCGAAGATGCATTCCTGACAATGAGGTAAGTAGTGTCATTAAATTTTGTCATTCTGAGGCATGTGGGGGCCATTTCTCATCAAGAAAGACAACTGCAAAAATCTTACAAAGTGGATTTTACTGGCCCACCATGTTCAAAGACTCACATGCATTCTGCAAGTCTTGTGAAAATTGTCAAAAGTTGGGATCTATTTCAAAACGTCACATGATGCCTTTAAACCCTATTATTGTCATTGAGATCTTTGACTGTTGGGGTATAGATTTCATGGGCCCATTCCCTCCATCATTTGGTTTCTTATACATATTAGTCGCAGTAGATTATGTTTCAAAATGGATAGAGGCAATTCCAAGTCGAAACAATGATCACAAAACAGTGATAAAGTTTTTGAAAGAAAATATTTTGAGTCGATTTGGAGTCCCTCGAGCCATAATAAGTGATGGTGGAACACATTTCTGCAACAAGCCATTTGAGTCTTTAATGAAGAAATATGGAATCACACACAAAGTTGCCACCCCTTATCACCCTCAAACAAGTGGACAAGTAGAGCTTGCTAATAGGGAGATCAAACATATTTTGGAGAAAACAGTGAACCCTAATAGGAAAGACTGGTCTTTAAGACTTAATGATGCACTTTGGGCTTATCGAACTGCTTATAAAACATCATTAGGTATGTCACCTTATAGACTAGTCTATGGAAAACCTTGTCACTTGCCTGTGGAACTTGAACATAAAGCTTATTGGGCTATTAAAGCTTTCAATTCAAATCTGGATGATGCTAGTCAACTGCGAAAATTACAAATAAATGAGCTTGAGGAAATAAGAAATGATGCATATGAAAATTCAAGAATTCATAAAGCAAGAATAAAAGAATTTCATGACAAGAAAATACATAGAAAAACCTTCAATGTTGGTCAAAAAGTCTTGCTTTATAATTCTCGACTGCATTTATTTCCTGGAAAATTAAGATCAAGATGGAGTGGTCCTTTTATTGTGAAACATGTGTATCCATATGGGGCCTATGACATCGAGAATCCAAAGAATGGCAATGTTTTCAAGGTAAATGGACATCGTCTGAAAGTTTACTTTGACAATTTTTCAGTTGAACATAACTCTATTGAATTGGGTGATCCTGTATATAAAGATTGATTTTATTTTATTTTATTTTACTTTATTTTTGTTTCTTATATAAATATTGATTTTATTTTATTTTATTTTTGTTTCTTTTTGAGTGATTTTTGCAAGTTTCTTCACCCCGGTCAAATGGCGGATAACGGTACTCCGTGACTTAAGTCGGTTCTTTCAGTTTCCCACAATTACTGATATCTGTGTATATATCTGTGCAATTCTTTGAATCTCTCTTCCAATTCTCATTTGAAAATGGACACTAATCTTGAAAAATTGAAAAAGTATTTTCCCGCTCTGCCTCAGAATGCGATTACAAAAATTTACCGTGCTAGATGTGCAAGATTGAGATTATTAATGAATCATGGAATTCCTGAAGATATTCGTTGGTTGATTGAAGCAAAGGTCCGATTATCAGGTGAGTCCTCTAACTTCATTTCACACATGCCTGGAACAGGTAAAAGCACTTTTGCAAAGAAGCGTCGTGCAAAACGACTGGATGTCTGTCATCGATGTGCTAGATGGACTTGTAATACACAATGTCGTTCTTTAGGAATGGTATCTATAAACCGTGAAGATAAAATACAATTCATTAAGGATGGCCTGAGTAAGGAGTCTTTAGATAATCTTCTATTGACTCTTGAGACGCATCCTAGTGGAGATGTGCATCGTGCAATTCATGATTTATGGCCACTATTTCATAAAGAACATGATAGACTTAGTCTTGGGAATCTGACTAAAAAAGACCCTGTTTGCCAGTTTTTAAGAAAACTGGATGGGAAGCCTATCCCCGACCCATAGAGGGCGTTTAAGCCGTTCTTGGACGTAAAACCAAGGGAAGATGTGAGCCACAATCACAACTACCTGTACATACACATGCTTGGTTTTATTATTGTGTTTTGTTGTTTCTTATATTTGTTTCAGTGTGTTTCAGGTTTGTCAGTGTTCGTTATTTCAGGTGATATCTTCTATACTCTATCTTTCTACCTTAGAACATTGAGGACAATGTCTCGTTTTGGTTGGGGGGAGAGGGTAGTAGTTGATAAAAAAAAAATTGTTTTTCATTTCATAAAGCATGTGCATAATTGTTGTTACTAGGATGGCAGAGTAAAGGAGTTCTTTTGTTAAAGTGACTCTTGAGACGCATCTTAGTAACCATTCTTAACAAGGTCTATTATAATACTTCCTGAAATATTCAGGTTTACAAACTCTCGTATTGTTACCACTTAATTCTGCTCATATACTTATTTAACATGTATTTTTAAACCTTAATTTACACACACACACTTTAACATATGATTGTGGGTTGCATATTGGATTATTACATTATTTATGTTCTTTTGTTAAAGGTAACAACTAAGGGAAAGGGATTGTATATAATTAAAAAGAAAAAAAAAAAAAAAAAAAAAAAAAAAAAAAAAAAAAAAAAAAAAAAAAAAAAAAAAAAGAAAAAAAGAAAAAAAAATGATGATAATAAAAATGTAGATAAGTTTGGTTTCGTAGCCTCCCTAACCTAAGCAATTAAGCCCGAAGGGGTGTTTTAACACCTAATACCCTAAAGTCAACTGACTTGGGAGCTATTGGCCCAACGCTTGTTACATGGGTTGAGGAGAAAAGCTTAAGGGAATCAAACATTGCACTATCTACATATCAGTATCTGCGACCCGAGTTACTAAGCTCGTAGGGGTGTCTTAACACCTAATGCCCTAAGACCAACTGGTCTGGGAGTCATTAGCTGAAAGCTCATTACATGGGTTAAAGATGCATGATGTTTTTAAAGTATATGTATATAGAGTTAAAAAAAAAAAAAAAGACAAAAATAGTAATCCCAACCCAAGGAAGTTAACCTTAAACATTAGAACAAAAATTTTGTTTTCTTCCAAGAAAAGCCCCATAATTATGTGTTGATACATTGAGCACAAAAGAAAGGTTTATTAATATCTTGTTAAGAGGTATTGAGCAGATATATAAATTTAATGAGAGTTTGTTTATCTGGATAGACTAATGGAAGTTAAATGATGAATACCTTGCTTTGTGAAATTTGCAAATTTGTTTTCTATTTTAACGCTTTGATTACTAGGGACTAGTAATAAGCTGGTTGGGGGGTGTGATTAGTACTTAAAAGTGCATTTTTATCATGGTTTTATATCATCATTTTGCACTTGAAGTATCAATAACTCCTTAACTAAAATATGTTTTATAATAATGTATCTAATAATATAAGATACCTATAATTTATGGTAAATGTCTATTTTTAATGCAGGCCTATCACATAAATGAAAGGATTGATTGATGACTTGAAGAACTTAAATTGCAAGGATAAAGAGATGGCCAAACTTAGAAAAGAGATGTCGGTGCAATCCAAACCGGAACACTGTTCGGTAATTGGGTCATATCTGGAGCTACAGATCTCAGATTTAGGTCCAATTTATATGGATGGAAAGGTAAGACATAGGCCTACAACTTTCATATGGAGCCCAAGATCTAAAAAGGCCATTATCAAGTCCAAATTGTAGCAACAACAAAGAAGCCCGAATCTGTCTTCCAGCCCGAGCACTATTCGGTATTTTGGCCATATCTGGAGTTCTAGAAGTCCAAATGAGCTGAAATTTTTACACAAGAAAGCTGAGACAATTGCCTACAACTTTCATGTTTACAACTGGCTCCAATTTTGACGTTATCAATGACGTTTTGGGCAGACAAGAGAAGATAAGGATTGTCACCAAGTCAAAAGTTGGTCACCCACTTATCAATTAGTCATCAAATCAATAGTTCCCATTTTTGGCCTATAAAAGGAGGCATTTGCCATGCATTTAGGCATCTTGATTTCCAGATCAAGATCATGCTCTTCCTTTCTCTCTTTGTATTTTTTATGCTTTGTTTTCATTAATATTAAGTTTATGCCTTTCATTTCCTTTCCTTTACTTAGTTAACTTTTATGTTCTTATTTTGTTTATCTATTTTGCTTTCTTTCATTATGTCTAGCTAAGTTAATTATGTCAAGGTGAAAAGGTTACACTAATGGTGTAAGAATAAGTATAATGTAAACTTAATATGGACTTTAATGTTTGATACTAACATGTTTTATATTTGCTATCTTGTTCACTCTTTAATACTTTGCTTGTTAAATGACTAATCTTGATTTATGTTGTATAACACTTGGTACAACAAATGCTTGGCACTTTCATAGCCCATAATGTATGGTATAACCGACACCTGAGCTATGAAAGGAACTTGATTTGTTGTTAACATAAGTTATAATCATGAATGCTTGACGAGATTTACAAGTATTAGCATTAATTGAATAAGATGACTAATGTAATCATGTTAACAATATATAATCTGATTGGAACCTCCTTTGTGTGTGGTTTCCAATTCAATAATAAGAGTTTATACTATACTTGTTTGATATACCATTAGTGGAACCTCTAACCTTGACATTTGTTATTATCATTGTTTAATCGTTACATTAATATTCCATCTCAAAGTTCTCATCATCTTCTTCTTCTTCTCTTTCTTTATTATTATTATTATTACTACTACTACTACTACTACTACTACTACTACTACTACTACTACTACTACTACTACTACTACTACTACTACTACTACTACTACTACTACTACTACTACTACTACTACTACTACTACTACTACTACTACTACTACTACTACTACTACTACTACTACTACTACTACTACTACTACTACTACTATTGATTTTGAAATAGAAAGCACTTTACGCAGGTTAAGAAAGGAAGCTCGCCTCAACACCATGGCTATTGCAAGACAACAAACACTCAAGGAGCTTGCTGCTCCTAATGTGGAAAATCAGCCACTATGCATAAACATTGACAATAATGTAAACTTTGAGCTCAAATCTGGTTTTATACATTTGTTACCAACATTTAATGGTCTTGCAGGAGAAGATCCACATACTCATCTCAAGGAGTTCCATATGGTTTGTGTTGGCATGAAACCGAATGGAGTTGATGAAGAACAGGTTAAGTTGAAAGCTTTCCCTTTCTCTTTAAAAGGGGCAGCAAAGGCATGGCTTTTCTCTATTCTCCCAGGATCTATTGGAACTTGGAATGCCATGAAGAAGATTTTCCTTGAGAAGTATTTCCCAGCATCTCGAGTTGCCAACATAAGGAAAGAAATATGTGGGATTCGGCAATCTCATGGAGAGACACTCTCTGAGTATTGGGAAAGATTTGAGCAACTGTGCATTCAATGTCCTCATCATCAAATACCCGATCAGTTGCTCATTCAATATTTCTATGAAGGATTAATGCCTACTGACCGTAGTATCATTGATGCTGCAAGTGGAGGCGCATTGGTGGATAAGACACCCGAGGCTGCACGCCAATTGATCTCAAACATGGCAGCCAACTCAAAACAGTTTGGCACTCGTGGAGACTTCTCCAACAAACGAGTAAATGAGGTAAGTATTTCTAACATTGAGAATAAAGTTAATGATCTTACTTCTCTTGTGCGTTCTTTGGCTTGTGGAAATGTGCAGCAGGTGAAAGTTTGTAGCATATGCTCCTTACAAGGACATGCTTCGGATATGTGCCCAACAATGCAAGAAGATTATATTGAACAAGCTCATGCAATTGATGGAGCATTCAACGGACAGCTCCAGCGTAAATATGATCCCTTTTCCAACACGTACAATCCCGGATGGAGAGATCATCCCAACTTACGCTATGGCAACCCATCCCAACAAGGCAATCAAGGCCGACAATTCCATCCCCATGGATTTCAGCCCCAACAGAATTATCAAGCAAGACAACCCCCTCCATTCACAAACTCCAATGTTATGGGGTCGTCATCTAATGATGATCTTCGTGAGATGATGAAAACTTTGGCTTCTAATACTGTTACCTTGCAACAAAATGTCATGTCTTTTCAACAGGAAACAAGGTCAAGTATTCACAACTTGGAAAAACAAATGGGGCAAGTTGCTTCAAGTATAGGGAAATTAGAAGCACAAATAAATGGAAAGTTGCCCTCCCAAGCATTAAATCCAAAAGAGAATGTTAGTGCAATCATGCTGCGAAGTGGGAAAGAACTTGAAAAGCAAAGGTCAAAACAAATTGAGATGGAGAAAAAAGATGAGATAGAAACCAAATTGAGTCTAAAAAAGATACATCATCCTTCTCCTTTCCAAACTGAAACAACGACCAATACTCCAAAGGTAACTCCTCACTCAATGAATTCTAGTTTTAAAACAATTCCACCCTTTCTTGTGAATTTTTCTAGGTCAAAGAAATAAGACAAAGAAAAAGAGATCTTAGAGGTTTTCAAGAAAGTGGAACTGAACATTCCTTTGCTTAATGCTATCAAGCAAATTTCCAAGTATGTAAAAGTATTGAAGGAGCTATGTACTACCAAGAGAGCTTTCAAACTAAAAGGTCATGAAACGGTAAGTATCGGTGAAGTTGTGTCAGCCGTTGTTCAAAAGAATCTGCCTTCGAAACAAAAAGACCCAGGTGCATTTACTATCCTATGTGTTATTGGTAATGCTAGTTTTAAAAGAGCTTTATGCGATTTAGGTGCATCCATTAGTGTTATGCCTAAGCATGTTTATGATTCTCTTAGTCTAGAGCCTTTAAATAAAACTAGTATTGTAATACAACTTGCGGATCGTAGTTTTGTTTACCCACTTGGTGTGATAGAAGATGTCCTAGTCAAGATTGATAGTTTGGTTATTCCATATGACTTTTATATTCTTGATATGGAACATGATTCTTATGATTCATCAACCAGCACTCCTATATTGTTTGGGAGACCATTCTTGAAAACTACCAACACAAAGATTGATTGTGGTAAAGATACCTTATCTATGGAGATAGGAATGAAAAAATTGAATTCAATTTTCATGATGCAATGAAATATCCTCATAGCAATGTTTATTCTATCACATGGCATAACCAAATTGATAAGTGTGTGCAGCAAGTTTCTAATTTTGATTGCGAAGACGGATTAAGCATAGCTTTGAGCTATGGCTATGATTTTACTAAGATAGAAGAGATGGAGAGGCACGTGTGTATTCCCCAAAACATGCATGAATCAGTATTGGCCTTACAAGCTTTACAAACCATTCCTTATGGTAATGTCTTTATTGATTTAGTACTCTCACATAAAAAGCTTTTGCCATCTATTTTACAGGCCCCCAAATTAGAATTAAAACCTTTGCCTAATAATTTGAAGTATGTATTCATTAGCGATAACAATACACTTTCTGTTATCATAGCAAAAGGTTTGACAAGTATGCAAGAGGGAAAACTTGTGAAGTTGTTGTGTGATCACAAGACAGTCATTGGATGGACTTTAGCCGACATCAAGGGCATTAGTCCCTCAATGTGTATGCATCATATACTATTAGAGGACAACGCAAAACCAACAAGGAAAATGCAAAGGAGGTTGAACCCGTCTATGATGGAGGTAATGAAAGCTGAAATTTTAAAATTGTTAGATGCAGGAGTCATTTATCCCATCACGGATAGTAAATGGGTGGCGTCAATCCATGTGGTGCCTAGAAAGACCGGAATCATGTAACAAAAATGATGAACTCATTCCTACTCACATCTTGAGTGGATGGAGAATGTGTGTTGATTACAGAAAACTCAATCTTTCTACGCGCAAAGATCATTTTCCATTACCATTCATGGATTAAATGCTTAAACGCCTAGCAAGTAAGTCTTTTTATTGCTTTCTTAATGGATATAGTGGATACAATCAAATTGTTATTAATCCTAAGAATCAAGAAAAGACTATATTTACATATTCATTTGGTACATATACATATAGAAGAATGTTTTTTGGTCTCTGTAATGCTCCTATAACTTTTCAAAGATGCATGATGAGTATTTTTTCTGACTATGTTGAAAGAATAATCAAGGTTTTTATGGATGATTTCACGGTGTATGGTGATTCTTTTGATAAGTGTCTACAAAATTTATCTTTGATCTTGAAAAGGTGTATTGAAACTAACCTTGTCTTGAACTATGAAAAGTGTTATTTTATGGTAGAACAAGGAATAGTTATTGGGCATATTGTGTCTTCACGTGGATTAGAGATTGATAAAGCTAAAATAGATGTTATTTCATTATGTCCTTGCCCCTTGTGTGTGTAGGAAGTTCGTTCTTTTCTAGGCCATGCAGGTTTCGATTGACATTTTATTAAAGATTTCTCGAAGATTACAGCACCCTTGTGCAAACTATTAGCCAAAGAAGTAGATTTTATGTTTGATCAAGCATGTAAAGATGCCCATAATGAGCCTAAGAGACATGTCACATCTGCCCCTATCATCCGATCACCAGCATGTAATGTGTGAAGCAAATAACTACGATAGGAGTTGTGCTTAGGCAAAGAATTAGGAAGAATTTGCATGTTATCGCCTATGCTTCTCGCATGTTGGATGAAGCACAATGCAATTACCATACAACTGAAAAGGAACTTTTTGTAATGATGTTTGCTCTTGAAAACTTCAGGTCATATCTACTTGGTACATGATTGATACTTAAAAGTGTACTTTTATCAAGGTTTTATATCATCATTTTGCACTTGAAATATCAATAACTACTCAACTAAAACATGTTTTATAATAATATATCTAATAATATAAGATACCTTTCATTTATTGTAAATGTTCATTTTAAATGCAAGCCTATCACATAAATGAAAGGATTCATTGATGAATTTAAGAACTGAAATTGAAAAGACAAAAAGATGGCCAAACTTAGAAAAGAGATGTCGGTGCAGTCCAAACCAGAACACTGTTCAGTAATTGGATCATATATTGAGCTGTAGATCTCAAATTTAGGTCTACTTTATATGGATGGAAAGGTAAGACATAGGTCTACAACTTTCATATGGAGCCCAAGATCTAAAAAGGCCATTTTCAAGTTCAAATTGGAGCAACAACAAAGAAGTCTGAATCTGTCCTCCAACCCGAGCACTATTCAGTATTTTGGCCATATCTAGAGTTCTAGAAGTTGAAATGATCTGAATGTTTTACACAAGAAAGCTGAGATAATTTCCTATAACTTTCATGTTTCAAGTGGTTTCAATTTTGACGTTATCAATGACGTTTTAGGCAAACAAAAGAAGATAAGTCATGTCACCAAGTCAAGAGTTGGCCACCTACTCATCAATTAGTCATCAAATCAATAGTTCCCAATTTTGGCCTATAAAAGGAGGTATTTGCCATGCATTTAGGCATCTTGGTGTCTAGATCAAGATTATGCTTTTCCTTTCTCTCTTTGTATTTTTTGTAATGTTTATGCTTTCCTTTCATTAATATCAAGTTTATGCCTTTCATTTCCTTTCCTTTACTTAGTTAACTTTTATCTTATCTATGTTCTTATTTTGTTTATCTATTTTGCTTTCTTTCATTATGTCTAGCTAAGTTTATTATGTCACGGAGAAAAGGTTACACTAATGGTATAAGAATAAGTATAGTATAAACTTAATATAGACTTTAATATTTGATACTAACATGTTTTATATTTGTTATCTTGTTCACTCTTAATACTTTGCTTGTTAAATGACTAATCTTGATTTATGTTGTATAACACTTGTTACAACAAATGCTTGGCACTTTCATAGCCCATACTGTATGGTATAACCGACACCTGAGCTATGAAAGGAACTTGATTTATTGTTAACATAAGTTGTAATCATGAATGCTTGATGAAATTTACAAGTATTAGCATTAATTGAATAAGATGACTAATGTAATTATGTTAACAATCTATAATCCGATTGGAACCTCCTTTGTGTATGGTTTCCAATTGAACAATAAGAGTTTATACTATACTTGTTTGACATACCATTAGTGGAACCTCTAACTTTTGACATTTGTTATTATCATTGTTTAATCCTTACATTGATATTCCATCTCAAAGTTTTCATCTTCTTTTTCTTCTTCTCCATCTCTTTCTTTACTACTAGTACTACTATTTCTACTAGTATTGTTGTTGTGATTACTATTGTTGTTGTTTATAATTATCGTTTATAATTTATATAATTAACCTCCCTGTGGTTTTACCCTGGTCTTGCCGGGTTATTTATTACTTCGACACTCCTGTACTTGGGAGAAGACTTTAATCTTTAGTAATGTCAGTACAAAAGTCATTGTTTTTACTGACCATGTAGCTTTCAGGTATCTTTTGAAGAAGAAGGAGTCCAAACCAAGATTGATTAGATGGATCTTTCTTTTACAAGAATTCGATCTTGAGATCAAAGATAAAAAAGGTGTTGAAAACCATGTGACTAATCACTTAAGTCGACTGAGAACTGAGGATATACCAACTGAAACAATAAGAGAAACATTTCCTGATGAATAGTTGTATGAGCTACATTCCTCTATAAGACCATGGTATGCTGATTTGGTGAACTATTTAGTCACCAAAGAATTCCCTTCAGGTTTGTCTACATCCCAAAAGGACAAGTTACGAGCTGATGCTAAATATTATTTTTGGGATACTCCTTGTGGAAATTTTATGTGAATCAAGCAGTAAGGAGATGTGTACCACATGATGAATTTCATTCCATTCTTACTTTTTGTCATTCTCATTCTTATGGTGGGCATTTTGGAGCAAAAAGAACAGCCAATAAGATACTTGAAAGTGGTTTCTATTGGCCTTCTATTTTTAAAGATGCATATCACTTCTGTAAATCATGTGAAAAATGCCAAAGAACAGGTAATATCACTCATAAAAATCAAATGCCTTTAACAAATATTCTTGTAAGTGAAATTTTTTATGTTTGGGGTATTGATTTTATAGGTCCATTTCCTTCTTTTTTCAGAAATCTTTATATTCTTCTTGCTGTTGATTATGAGTCCAAATGGATTGAAGCAAAAGCCACACGAACTAACGATGCTAAGTTTGTTTTAGATTTTGTCAAGACTCACATATTTGACGGGTTTGGCATCCCTAAAGCTATCATTAGTGATCGTGACACTCATTTCTGCAATCGTTCCATGGAAGCATTACTACGCAAATATCATGTGACTCATCGAACTTCCACAGCATATCATCCTCAAACGAATGGCCAAGCTGAAATTTCAAATTAAGAAATCAAGTCCATTTTAGAGAAAACAGTGCAACCTAACCGGCGAGATTGGAGTCTATGTCTTGGAGATGCACTTTGGGCTTATCGGACTGCTTATAAATCATCTATAGGAATGTCACCTTATAAAATGATTTATAGGAAAGCATGTCATCTACCGGTGGAGCTTGAACACAAAGCTTTTTGGGCCATTAAACAATGCGACATTGATTATGATGCTGTTAGGATTGCAAGAAAACTGCAATTGCAAGAGTTGGAAGAAATTTGAAATGATGCTTTCAAGAATGCAAGGATTTACAAAGAAAAGACTAAGAATCTTCATGACCAAATGCTTACAAGAAAACGAGTTTCATGTTGGAGACAAAGTCCTTCTTTATCATTCACGTTTGAAACTTTTTCCTGGAAAATTACACTCTCGTTGGATTGGACCTTTTGTTGTTTTTAATATTTTTCCTTATGGTGCAGTTGAAATTATAAGTTTAGAAACCAATAAAGTACTCAAGGTCAATGGGTATCGTTTGAAACCTTTCTATCATCGCTTCTGTAGAGTTAGCTAAATCAATCTATGAAGAATGAGCATGCCACATATCAAGCCAATGACATAAAACAAAAGCATTTACTAGGAGGCAACCCAACACACAATAAAAAAATCAGATTTGCTTTCTTTTTCCTTATCTTTTAGTTTTTTTTGCATTTTAATTTATTTTCTATCATTCTCTTATGTTCCTTTGCTATTATTTCAATATTGAGGACAATGTTGTGTTTTAAGTGTGGGGGTATTGAGAAAATTTTGGTTTTCTTATTTTAGTTTTCTTTGTTGTTCTTTAACAAAAAAAAAATTATGTTTGATCTTTTTAACTCCTATTGGTTTTTGAGAATATGAGTATTATGTATGAGAATTAATTGAGATATATGAAAATATAAATCAAATGAAGGAGTATGCATGCAAATTTTAAGGTTTAATTGGTTTAGGGATTAACTTCGAGAATATGCCATGTTAATTTTATAGTGTTATAACAACGCAAGCTTTTGAGCCTTCAATATTATATTCTTTGAGTGTGCATTCTTTCAATGATATGTAGCTCTAGAACTTGATTTACATCTTATTGAGATTATATTCCATTACAAATATACATGAAGATAATAAAGGCATTAGGAATTTTAATCACTTGAACCAAAAAGCCAACCTAAAACATATTATCCTTAGTGAGCCCCTTTTAAGCTTATTTATCTTTTCTTTGCTTTATCTATGTATAAGCCTTAACTTTATATATGTTTTTTTTTCCCTGGCCAAGGATTAGTAGAGCATATACTTATGATATCTCATGGAATTATGGTTGGAAATTATATGAAAAGAAAGAAGTGATGCTTGATGAGAATATGGCCATAGTTACTAAAGGTGTGAAAAAAACAATGAAATGAAAAAAAAAGTGTTCCTTTATATTCTTAAGATTTTATGTTGAAAGAGCTTAAAATCAAAAGGAGTTAAGCATTAGTGATTAAAGATAAAAAAAATTTGAGCTTTGATGGAATATCTTGTTTGAAGTATAATTTTTCAGAATGCTCTACTTTTTTTGGTTTGAACCTTTCCTTTTACTTTTTTTTACCTCACCTTAACCTTAGCCCTATTATAACCGGAAAATAAGACCTTTTGATTCATGTAGTACTTGTAATAAGTTGCTACTGTATATGAGATTGAAAAGCAAGCTTATGGTAAAACATCTCTTTGATTGAATTTGAGAGATTTAAATACATAAACCCTAAACACATGAGTGTTGGAGTGTATATCAATGAGAGGACCTATCACTTTGGCATGACATAGATTTCATTTAAATCTCAACGATTGATTGAGTTTTGAAATTTGCATGTAAACAAATTAATGAAAATTTATGTTTTTTTATCCTTTTTTATTATATTTTTTATTTATAATGCTTGTACTCTTGGGCATTGATAGGAGATTAAGAGATTGATCATAGTTATTTTCAATTTACTTTTATTTATCCTTTCTCGAGAACGAGCAAGAGTTAAGTGTGGGGGTATTTGATGTAACCATATTATTCGAAAGTTTCACCCACATCTACCTAATGTTTTATCCATGTTTTATATGTAAAATGCTTTGATATTCTTTGTTTTATGTTTTAAAGGCACTTTTGGATGAAAGATGCAAAAATGAGTAAATTGGAGGTAATTGACAGATTTGATGTTTAGTCGATGTTTTGTGTAGAGCGTGAGTTCTAGAGATCGAAATGAAGTCATTCTGGTTGAACTAAAAATCTAACATCCATACCTTTCTAGAAATGTAATGTAAGAAAAATAAAAAGGGAAAGATCATAGAAATCACATCCTTCAAAGTCAAATCTCGCAATCTAGTACTGTTGACCTTTATCCATTCAAAATTTAATATCTAAAGCTATAGAAGTCCAATTGATGAAAACTCAATTGTTTTAGATTCCTGACTCAAAGATCTATAATTGATCCAAATTACATCTAAAAAAAATATCATATCAGGGAGATATGATTTTTCAAAGATGAAAACTGAATTCTACTAGCAAACAGGTTTCATGAAAAAATGAATCCAAATTACGTTCTGAAGCTTCTAAACTGACATCCAAGTTTTTATATCAGAAATTTAGCTCCTCTAAGTCAGAGCTTGAAGATTTCATGCAAGGCTAATTCTTCTTTTTAGAAAAATAGTTATTGAAGTACTTAAATGTAAACTATTAACTTAAAGGAGGACTATTTTGTAAAATAAGAACTAGGGTTTCTTAGCATATAAAAAGAAAGAGAGAATGGAGCTAGGGTAGAAAAGGGGAAGCAACTAGAAGTGAAGAAACACAAACTTTCCTCTTTATAAAATCAGAAATAATGTTTTCTTCTATCTTTAAGAGTAGTTGTTCCATAAATATACAAGGCTAAACTTGTTTTTTTGGTTGCAAGGACACAACAAACCTTCGGATTTCAAGAACCGTGAGATTTATTCTTTGTTTTATTTTAGTTTATATTATGAATGAGTATGATTGTTTTCCTATGTATATTTTCTATGATTGTTAATGATAATTGCTAAAGCGAAACTCTAAGTTATTATTGTGAACAATTTATTGCTAAGTTTGATATCAAAACGGAAGTTGTGATGTATGAACTTGTAAAGCAACTAAGCTTGATAATTGTGGTGGAACTACATTATTAAACTTAGGGAGAACACTCAAATATCTAGTTCTTAGGGCTGCTATTGAACTAAATCATTAATGCGGACATTATGATTATTTGTTGGTTAGGTTTAGTTATACAGCGAATCCGTTAATTAACCAACAATAAGAAAAGATAAAAATTTAGAATATAAATTGTAGTTTTTTTTCAACGGTTGGTTCAAATTTTTGTTGGTGGATGTGTGCTTGCGAACAAGGTTTGTTTTCTTGAATTTTTGTTTCAATTGATTTTGTTTGCTAGTTTAATTTCTTCTATATTTTAAATCATCACAAATCAAACCCCTCCTAAATTGCATAATATATAGCGTAAAAATCTGAACAAAATCTTCCTCGTGGGATCGACCTCTTGCTTGCTCTATACTATTTTGTGTGTTGTGTTTTAAGCTAGGGTAATTAATTTTTGCGACCGCAACATCGCAACAAAGATGCCGATACAGTCCAAGCCGGAACACTATTCGGTAATTGGGTCATATCTGGAGCTATAGATCTCAAATTTAGGTCTACTTTATATGGATGAAAAGGTAAGACATTGACTTACAACTTTTATATGAAGCCCAAGATTTAAAAAGGTCATTTTCAAGTTCAAATTGAAGTAACAATAAAGAAGTCTGAATTTGTCCTACAACCTATGCACTATTTAGTGTTTGACCCATATCTGGAGTTCTAGGAGTCCAAATGACCTCCATTTTTTTTCCCTGAAAAGTTAAGACAATTTCCTACAACTTTGATGTAGTGGTTCCAATTTTGATGTTATCAATGATGTTTTGGGCAGACAAAAGAAGACGAGAATTGTCACCAAGTCAAGAGTTGGCCACCCACTCATCAATTGGTCATCAAATCAATAGTTCTCAATTTTGGCCTATAAAAGGAGGCATTTGCCATGCATTTAACAATCTTGGTCTCTAGATCAAGATCATGCTGTTGCTTTCTCTCTTTGTATTTTTGTAACGCTTAAGTTTTATTTTTATTAATATCTAGTTTATATCTTTCAATTTCTTTTCCTTTACTTAGTTAACTTTTATGTTATTTATGTTCTTATGTTCTTATTTTATTTTTCTTTCTTTCATTATGTTTAGTTAAGTTTATTATGTCAAGGTGAAAAGGTTATACTAATAGTGTAAGAATAAGTATACTGTAAACTTAACATGGACTTTAATATTTGATACTAATATGTTTTATATTTATTATCTTGTTCACTGTTTAATACTTTGCTTGTTAAATGACTAATCTAGATTTATGTTGTATAACACTTGATGCAACAAATTCTTGGCACTTTCATAGCCCATACTGTATGGTATAATCGATACCTGAGCTATAAAAGGAACTTGATTTGTTGTTAATATAAGTTATAATTGATTAGTACTTAAAATAGCATTTTTATCATGGTTTTATATCATCATTTCTCACTTGAAGTATCAATAACTCCTTAACCAAAGCATGTTTTATAATAATATATCTAATAATATAAGATACCTATAATTTGTGATAAATGTCTATCTTTAATGCTAATAAGAGTTTATACTATACTTGTTTGACATACCATTAGTGGATCCTCTAACCTTGACATTTGTTATTATCATTGTTTAATCCTTACATTAATCTTCCATCTCAAAATTCTCATCAACTTCTTATTCTTCGTCTTGATTAGTACTATAACTACTACTACTACTTCTTCTATTATTATTATTGTTACTATTATTGTTGTTGTGTTATTGTTATCTATAATTTATACAATTAACCTCTTTATTGTTCGATCCTGGTCTTACCGGGTTATTTATTACTTTGACACTCTTGCACTTGGGAGAAGACGTCAATTTTTTGGTCGTGTCAAGTTTTTGGCACCATTATTGAGGTGGTAAATTCTTGTACAAATTATAGTATTTATTTTATTTTTTGTTTTCACTTTTCTTGTATCTAACTTTGTTTTTTTGTTTTGGTTTCTTCTTCGTTTTATTATATTCCTACACGTGCATGAGAGTGTAGTCACGAACATTAAGTGGTAGACTTTGTAGGGTATCCTCATCATTTTCAGAAAATATGGTTAAAAAAGATAACCAGTCACTTCATAATGAAAATAATAAGAATAACCATGTTAGAACACTTAGAGACCACATGAATCCCACAAGAATAAGTGCACCATCATGCATAGTTTTTTCCCCTGATGCATCTCATTTTAATTTTAAGGCAGGCATTATTCAACTTTACCTTCTTTTCATGGCTCAGATATAGAAAATCCATACTTGCATTTAAGGGAATTTAAGGAGGTTTGTAACACTTATAATGACTCAAATTGTAGCATGAACATTATCATATTAAAGCTTTTTTCTTTTTTTATTAAAAGATAAAGCTAAAACATTGGTACAAAATTTGAGACCTGGATCCATTCATGCTTAGAATGAAATGAAACAACAGTTTTTAAAGAAGTTTTTCCCATCTCATAAAATAAACTTTTTCAAAAGACAAATCATCACTTTCACTCAAAAACCATGATAAACATTTTACCAATATTGGGATACGTATCGACACTTGCTTAATACTTGTCTTCATCGTGATTTTGAAACATGGAGATTGGTTTCATATTTTTATGAAGGCTTAACACCTAAAGATAGGCAAATGGTTGAATTGATGTGCAATGAAGCTTTTAAACATAAAGACCCTAATAAAGCAATGGAGTACTTAGACTTGTTAGTTGAAAATGCTTAAAATTGAGATATCGTAAGTACTTATGAGGCAGCAGGTAAAACTCAATCTCATATATCTAGTTGAGGTATGTACAACCTTAGGGAAGATCATGACCTCTGATTAGTACTTAAAAGTGCATTTTTATCAAAGTTTTATATCATCGTTTTGCACTTAAAGTATGAATAACTCCTTAACTAGAGTATGTTTTATAATAACAAGTATGATAATATAAGATAACTTTAATTTATGGTAAATACTCATTTTAAATGCAGTTATTCTCATAATTCAAAGGATTGATTTTTGTGATTAACTATTGAAAGTGAAACAACAAAGAAAAGGTTAAGTGTAGAAAGGAGATGTTGATTCGATTCAAATTCAAACAATGTTCAGTCATTGGGTCATATCTAGAGCTATAGATCTTAGATTTTAGTTTGGTTTATATGGATGGAAAGATAAGAAGTAGGCCTACAACTTTTATGATAAGGAAAGACCTAAATTTACCGTTTTCAATTTCAAAGTTTGGCCACAAAAGAGAAGTTAAAATCTGTTCTGCAATCCAGCCCAAACACTACTTAGACTTTTACCCATAACTGGAGTTATAAAAGGCTAAATGACATGAAATTTGGTGGGTGGAAGGAAAAGACAATTTACAACTACTTTGATAAAGAAGACCTCTCAAATTATAATTCTAGAAATGATATTTCATTCATACAAGAGCTTGAGGCCTATCCACCACGTCCACCAGTAGCACTACTCAGTATTTTAGACATATCTTGAGCTGTAGTGCTCCAAATACTTTGAAATTTTATAGGTGGAAGGAAAAGACAATTTTAAACAATGTTTATGAAGAACAGTTTGCTAAATTCTGATTGCATTAATGTCATTTTATCCAGCCACAAATACTTGAGTGTTGTTGTCTACGAAATCCATTAAATCAATAGTTGGCCACTTCATCAATAATCAATTACCAAATGAATAGTTCTGAATTTTAGCCCGTAAAATGAGGCATTTGCCATTCATTTAGGTATTTTTTTTTCAAATTAAGATCATGTTCTTGCTTTCTCTCTTTATATTTTTGTAATGCTTAAATTTTGCTTTCATTAATCTCTTGTTCATGCTTTTCATTTCCTTTACTATACTTAGTTAACTTATATCATGTTTATGTTTTTATATTGTTTATTTATGTTTTTCTTCTTCATAATGTCTAGCTAAGTTAATTATGTTAAGGTGAAAAAGGTTTCACTAATGGTATTAGGATAAGTATAATATAAACTCAATATGGACTTCAATGCTTATATCCTAAACAACTTGCTATTAACATGTCATACCATTTTTATCTTAAGAATTCTTAATACCTTGTTTATTAAATCATTAATCTAGATTTGTGTTGTATAATACTTGGTATATCAAATACTTGATCCTTCATAGTCTTCATTCGATATTGTTGTTATAAGATGAACTTGATTTGTTGTCAACATAAGTAGCATCATGAATACCTGATAAAATTTATAAGCATGGTATTACGTAAATAAGATGATTAATTTGATCATGTTGATAATTTATAAAGAGTTTATACTTTACTTATCTCTAATACTATTAGTGGATCCTCTAACCTTGACATTTTGTTTTTATCATTGTATAATCTCCATATTAATCTTACATCTCAAAGCCCTCTTTAACTCATCATCATCATCATCATTATTGTTGTTGTTGTTGTTGTTGTTATTTATATAGTTCATCTCCCTATACTTCAACCCGGTCTTGTCGGGTTATTTATTACTTTGACACTCCTACAATTGGGATAAGACATTAACTCTCTGATCGTGTCATGTTTTTGGCATCGTTGTTGGGGAGGTAAATTCTTGTATAAATTATAATATTTTTTTATCTTCAATTTTCAATTTTCTTGGATCTAACTTTTGTTTTTTTTGTTTTGTTCCTTATTTTTTGGTTTTCTTCTTCCTTTTATTCTTTTCCTACATGTGCATGAGAGTTTGGTGACTTTGTAAGGTATCCTTATCATTTTAAGAAAAAATAGCCAAAGAAGATAACCAGTCGCTTCATAATGAGAATAACTGAGTTAGAACACTTAGAGACCACATGAATCCTATAAGAACAAGTGAACCCTCATGTATAATTTTTCCTCCTGATGCATCTCATTTTAATTTTAAGGCAGGCATTATTCAACTTTTACTTTCTTTTCATGGCTTAGATCTAGAAAATCCATACTTGTATTTGAGAGAATTTAAAGAAGTCTGTAACACCTATAATGACTTAAATTGTAGCATGAACACCATCAAATTGAAGCTTTTTTCTATTTCATTAAAAGATAAAGCTAAAACATGGCTAAAAAATCTTAAGTCAGGATCGATTCATGCTTAGGATAAAATGCAACAATAATTTTTAAAAAAGTTTTTTCCATCTCATAGAACAAACTCTTTCAAAAGATAAAACACCACTTTCACTAAAAAACCAGGAGAAACATTTTACCAATGTTGGGATAGGTATTGAGACTTGGTTAATTCTTGCCCTTATTATGGCTTTGAAATATGAAGATTGGTTTCACATTTTTATGAAGGCTTAACACCTAAAGATAGACAAATGGTGGAATTGATGTGCAATAGAACTTTTAAAAATAAAGACCTCGATCAAGTAATGGAGTACCTAGACTTGTTAGCTGAAAATGCTCAAAAGTAGGACACTACATGTACTTATAAGGCGCTAGGTAAAACTCAACCTCATACATCTAATGGAGGTATGTGTAACCTTAGGGAAGATTATGACCTCCAAGTCAAATTTGCATCTTTAACTAGAAAAGTTGAGGCACTATAATTAAAAAAAGAGTGGTCAATTAAAATCTGTTCAAGATATTGTGTGTCAAATTTGTGAAACGAATGAACATGCAACCAATGACTGTCCAACTTTGCCTTCTTTCAAGGAATGCCTTCATGAACAAGCTTATATTTTAAATAGTTTCCAAAATGCCCAATCATAACCCATACTCGCAAACATATAACCCTAGTTGGAGAAATCACCTAAATTTCAGATGGAAGAGTGGTAACAATAATACATAAATTTCACAGCCATCGTTTCAAGCACACTATAATTTCTAAAATTCTCATGGATATGTACCTCCTTATGCTCCACCTCCTAGAAGAAATCTTGAGGAAACATTGCATGTATTTATTGAAAAGCAAGAGACAATCAACACTCAAAATGCTCAAACCATGGTAGATCTAAAAGATGCTCTTGTAAAATTCACATCTACTCTCAATTTTTAAGAGAAAGGTAAGGATCAATATACATTTGTTTGATGCTATTAAACAGGTACCTTTTATGCTAAATTTTTGAAAGATCCATGCAGTGTGAAGAGAAAATTGAATGTGAAAAAGAAAGTCTTTTTAGCTGAACAAGTGTCATTCTTCAGAATAACAATGCTTTGAAATATAAAGACCATAGTTGTCCTCCAATTTCTTGCTTTAGTGGAGAACATAAAATTAAAGGAGTTTTACTTGATCTTCGAACTATTATGAATTTACTTTAGTATTTAGTCTTTTAGAGTCTCAATCTTGGTGAGTTAAAACCAACTTCTGTAACTCTCTTACTTGTTGAAGATCTGTAAAAGTGCTTAAAGAAATAGTTGAATTTGTGTTAATACAAGTTGATAAATTTATTTATCTTATTGATTTTATTGTCTTAGATACACAAACTATTGAAGTATGTTATTTAATTCATGTTATTTTAAGACGTATATTTCTTACAGCTTCTAATGCATTAATTAATTATAAGAATGAACTCATAAAGTTATCATTTGGAAACATGACACCGAAGATGAATATTTTCAACATTTGCAAGCAACTTGAAGATAATAATGATTTATAAGAAGTGGACTTTGTTGAAAAATTAGTTTATGATCAATTTGAAACTATTTCCAGTGAAATTGAGTTTAATGAATCTGAGAATTTGCAAATGATGTAGTTTCAGAAAGAATCAAAGGCAAGTAATTGGAGACCATAAATTGAAAAGTTATCATCACGATCAATTAAGTCTGTACCTTCAAGTGTTCAAGCACCAAAACCTGATTTGAAATCATTACCATTCAATCTCAAATACTCATTTTTGAAAGAAAATGAAACTTTTCCGGTAATTATTTCTTCCAAACTTAATGCACATCAAGAAGGTAAGTTATCACAAACTTTAAAAATGCACAAAAATACATTAGGATGGACCATAACTCACATAAAAGGAATTAGTCCTTTGATTTGCACACATAGGATTTATTTAGAGGAAAATGCTAAACTCTTAGAGAAATGCAATGAAGGCTTAATCCTAATATGAAAGAAGTAGTGAGGAATGAAGTCATTAAGCTTCTAAATAATAAAATCATTTATCCTATTTCTGATAGTAAATGGGTAAGTCCTATCCAAGTTATACCCAAAAAGTATGGAATCACTGAGATAATAAATGAGAAAAATGAGTTAATTTCAACTAGGATTGTTACTAGTTGGCGCATGTGCATTAACTATAGGAAACTTAATTCAATGACTATAAAAGATCATTTCCCCTTACTTTTCATGGATCAAATCCTAGAAAGAATTATAGGTCATGAATTTTATTATTTTCTAGATGACTATTTAGGTTAGAATCAAATTGAAATTGCATTGGAATATCAAGAGAAGACTACTTTCACATGTCCATTTGGTACTTTTGCAAATCGAAGGATGTCTTTTGGATTATGTAATGCACCAACCACGTTTCAAAGATGCATTCTTAGCATATTCGGTGATATGGTTGAATGTTTTCTTGAAATTTTTATTGATGATTTTTCTATTTTTGGCGATGCATATGGTGATTATTTGAGTAACTTAGAAAAAGTTTTGATGAGGTCTAAAGAGAAGAACCTCATGCTGAATTGGAAAAAATATCACTTTATGGTAACAAACGGTATTGTACTTGGTTATATTATTTTATCGAAAGGAATTGAGGTTGACAAATCTAAAATTGAGTTAATTGCCAACTTGCCAACACCAAAATCTGTTATAGATGTTAGATCATTCTTAAAACATATTGGTTTTTATAGAAGGTTTATCAAAGATTTTAGTGACTTATCTAAGCTATTGTATAACCTTCTAACAAGGAAATATTTTTGAATGGATTGAATAATGTGAAAAAGCCTTTGTTAAACTTTAAAACTTGCTTACTTCTACTTCTATCATTCAACCTCCTGATTGGTTATTATTGACACGACGAAAAGATTGATGTCTTCTCCCAAGTGCAAGAGTGTCGAAGTAATAAATAACCTGGCAAGACCGAGGTCGAACCGTAGGGAGGTTAATTGTACAAATTATAAACAACAACAATAGCAATAACAACAATAATAACAACAACAACAACAACAACAACAACAACAATAATAATAGTAATAGTAATAATAAAGAAAGAGAAGAAGATGAGAACTTGGAGATGGAATATTAATGTAAGGATTAAACAACGATAACAATAAATGTCAAGGTTAGAGGATCCACTAATGGTATGTCAAACAAGTATAGTATAAACTCTTATTAGTCAATTGGAAACCACACACAAAGGAGGTTCCAATCAGATTATATATTGTTAACATGATTACATTAGTCATCCTATTCAATTAATGCTAATACTTGTAAATCTCATCAAGCATTCATGATTATAACTTATGTTAACAACAAATCAAGTTCCTTTCATAGCTCAGGTGTCGGTTATACCATACAGTATGGGCTATGAAAGTGCCAAGCATTTGTTGTACCAAGTGTTATATAACATAAATCAAGATTAGTCATTTAACAAGCAAAGTATTAAAGAGTGAATAAGATAAAAAATATAAAACATATTAGTATCAAACATTAAAGTCCATATTGAGTTTACACTATACTTATTCTTACACCATTAGTGTAACCTTTTCACCTTGACATAATAAACTTAGCTAGACATAATGAAAGAAAGAAAAATAAATATACAAAATAAGAACATAAGAACATAAATAAGATAAAAGTTAGCTAAGTAAATGAAAGGAAATGAAAGGCATAAACTTGACATTAATGAAAGCAAAGCATAAACATTACAAAAAATACAAAGAGAGAAAGGAAGAGCATGATCTTGATCTGAACACCAAGATGCCTAAATGCATGGCAAATGCCTCCTTTTATAGGCCAAAATTGGGAACTATTGATTTGATGACTAATTGATGAGTGGGTGGCCAACTCTTGACTTGGTGACAATCCTTATCTTCTCTTGTCTGCCCAAAACATCATTGCTAACGTCAAAATTGGAGCCACTCAAAAACATGAAAGTTGTAGGAAATTGTCTAAGCTTTCTTGTGCAAAAAAATTCAGCTTATTTCGACTTCTAGAACTCCAGATATGGGCCAAATACTAAACAGTGCTCGGGATGGAAGACAGATTCGGGCTTCTTTGTTGCTATAATTTGGACTTGAAAATCGCCTTTTTAGATCTTGGGCTCCATGAAATTTGTAGGCCTATGTCTTACCTTTCCATCCATATAAAGTGGACCTAAATGTGATATCTACAACTCTAGATATGATCGAATTACCGAACAGTATTCCGGTTTGGATTGCACCGACATCTCTTTTCTAATTTTGGCCATCTCTTTATCCTTTCAATTTCAGTTCTTAAATTCATCAATCAATCCTTTCATTTATGTGATAGGCCTGCATTTAAAATGAACATTTACCATAAATTAAAGGTATCTTATATTATTAGATATATTATTATAAAACATGATTTAGTTAAGGAGTTATTGATACTTCAAGTGCAAAATGATGATATAAAATCTTGATAAAAATACACTTTTAAGTACTAATCACACCCCCCAACCAACTTATTACTAGTCCCTAGTAATCAAAGCGTTAAAAAAGAAAAACAATTTGCAAATTCCACAAAGCAAGGTTTCATCATTTAACTTCCATTAATCTATCCAGATAAACAAACTCTCATTAAATTTATATACCTGCTCAATACCTCTTAACAAGATATTCATAAACCTTTTGTGCTCAATGTATCAACACATAATTATGGGGCTTTTCTTGGAAGAAAACAAAATTTTTGTTCTAATGTTTAAGTTTAACTTCCTTGTGTTGGGATTATTATTTTTGTGTCTTTTTTTTTCTTTTTTTTTAAATATATATACATATAATTTAAAAACACCATTCATCTTTAACTCATGTAACGAGCTTTCGGCTAATGACTCCCAGACCAGTTGGCCTTAGGGCATTAGGTGTTAAGACACCCCTACGAGCTTAGTAACTCGGGTCGCAGATACTGATATGTAGATAGTGCAATGTTTGATTCCCTTAAGCTTTTCTCCTCAACCCATGTAACAAGCGTTGGGCCAATAGCTCCCAAGTCAGTTAACTTTAGGGTATTAGGTGTTAAAACACCCCTTGGGGATTAATTGCTTAGGTTAGGGAGGCTACAAAACCAAACTTATCTATATTTTTATTAAAATCATTTTTTTTCTATTTTTTTCTATTTTTTTCATTTTTTTAATTATATACAATCCCTTTCCCTTAGTTGTTACCTTTAACAAAAGAACATAAATAATGTAATAATCCAATGTGCAACCCACAATCATATGTTAAAGTGTGTGTGTGAAAAATAAGGTTTAAGAATACATGTTAAATGAGTATATGAGAAGAATTAAATGATAACAATACGAGAGTTTGTAAACCTGAATATTTTAAGAAGTATTATGATAGACCTTGTTAAGAATGGTTACTAAGATGCGTCTCAAGAGTCACTTTAACAAAAGAGCTCCTTCACTCTGCCATCCTAGTAACAACAATTATGCACATGCTTTATGAAATGGAAAACAATTTTTTTTTTTATCAACTACTACCCTCTCCCCCCAACCAAAATGAGACATTATCCTCAATGTTCTAAGGTAGAAAGATAGAGTATAGAAGATATCACCTGAAATAATGAACAGTGACAAACCTGAAACACACTTAAACAAAAATAAGAAATAACAAAACACAATAATAAAACAAAACAACACAAAAATTACAAATGAAGACTCAAATCTAATCTAAGCTTTTTACAGCTTTCCTTAGATGACCAATTTATGCGATTCATGGAAGGATCAATTACAGGAATGAAAGATTGTAGTTGGTCAATCAATTATTCAGCAGTAGCAGCAGAGATTATGATTTGTCGTGCAGAAGCTGTTAGAAATTCCTATTCCACAGTATGATCAAGAAAAGACAACAACTTATCATAATAACCATTAACATTTAACAAACCTATGGGTTTATGGTGAATGTGCAGTTGGGCCCAAGAGGAAATATGAAAGATCTCTTCCAATGTGCCTAGACCACCTGGTAAAGCAATGAAGGCATCAACATGGTTAAACATTGCATTCATTCGAGCCGACATTGTGGAGACCTGAAGTTCCTCTCTAATTGTTTTTCCAATGATGTCCCCTTGTGCTAAAGCTTCGGGGACAACCCCCAAAACTTGACTACCTCCTAAAAATGCAGCTATTGACACACCTCCCATTAACCTAAGACTGCCTCCCCCATACACTAAATGAATCTTTCTCTCAACTAGCACTTGACCAAGATGATTTGCTGATTCAAAAAACTCCTTTTCTTTCCCAGGACTAGATCCACCGAAAACACAAATATTTCTTATATGATAACCTGAGGAACTTGCCATTTCTACACACTTCTGTATTTGTTGAATGTATGAGTTGAGTAGAAATGAAAGGAAGGAAGAGAGGATTTTATAAATGAGAAATTAGAAAGGCAATCATACCACCTATATGTAGGCCAGCTAGAGTCTCACACACACTCTCTCTCTCTCTCTCTCTCTTTATTTATTTATTTGTTTACTTTTGAAAAAGCATGTGTATGTACAAGTAGTTGTGATTGTGGCTCACATCTTCCCTTGGTTTTACGTCCAAGAATGGCTTAAACGCCTTCTATGGGTCGGGGATAGGCTTCCCATCCAGTTTTCTTAAAAACTGGCAAACATGGTCTTTTTTAGTCAGATTCCCAAGACTAAGTCGATCATGTTCTTTATGAAATAGTGGCCATAAATCATGAATTACACGATGCACATCTCCACTAGGATGCGTCTCAAGAGTCAATAGAAGATTATCTAAAGACTCCTTACTCAGGCCATCCTTAATAAATTGTATTTTATCTTCACGGTTTATAGATACCATTCCTAAAGAATGACATTGTGTATTACAAGTCCATCTAGCACATCGATGATAGACTTTCAGTCGTTTTGCACGACGTTTCTTTGCAAAAGTGATTTTACCTATTCCAGGCATGTGTGAAATGAAGGAGTTAGAGGACTCACCTGATAATCAGACCTTTGCTTCAATCAACCAGCGAATATCTTTAGGAATTCTATGATTCTCAATTAACCAGTGAATATCTTCAGGAATTCCATGATTCATTAACAATCTCAATCTTGCACATCTAGCACGGTAAATTTTTGTAATCGCATTCTGAGGTAGAGCGGGAAAATACTTTTTCAATTTTTCAAGATTAATGTCTATTTTCAAATGAGAATTGGAAGAGAGATTCAAAGAATTGCACAAATATATACACAGATATCAGTTATTATGGGAAACTGAAAGAACCGACTTAAGTCACAGAGTACCGTTATCCGCCATTTGACCGGGGTGAGAGAAACTAGCAAAAATCACTAAAAAAAATAAATCAATCTTTATATATAGGATCACCCAATTCAATAGAGTCATGTTCAACTAAAAAATTATCAAAGTAAACTTTCAGACGATATCCATTTACCTTGAAAACATTGCCATTCTTTAGATGCTCGATGTCGTAGGCCCCATATGGATACACATGTTTCACAATAAAAGGACCGCTCCATCTTGATCTTAATTTTCCAGGAAATAAATGCAGTCGAGAATTATAAAGCAAGACTTTTTGACCAACATTGAATGTTTTTCTTAGTATTTTCTTGTCATGAAACTCTTTAATTCTTGCTTTATGAATTCTTGAATTTTCATATGCATCATTTCTTATTTCCTCAAGCTCATTTATTTGTAATTTTCGCAGTTGACTAACATCATCCAGATTTGAATTGAAAGCTTTAATAACCCAATAAGCTTTATGTTCAAGTGCCATAGGCAAGTGACAAGGTTTTCCATAGACTAGTCTATAAGGTGACATACTTAATGATGTTTTATAAGGAGTTCGATAAGCCCAAAGTGCATCATTAAGTCTTAAAGACCAGTCTTTCTGACACGACTAAAAGATTGATGTCTTCTCCCAAGTGCAGGAGTGTCGAAGTAATAAATAACCCGGCAAGACCGGGGTCAAACCA
>NW_011501057.1:31187-37824 GCF_000495115.2 Populus euphratica
TAATAATAATAATAATAATAATAATAATAATAATAAAGAAAGAGAAGAAGAAGAAGATGATGAGAACTTGGAGGTGGAAAATTAATGTAAGGATTAAACAATAATAATAACAAATGTCAAGGTTAGAGGTTCCACTAATGGTATATCAAACAAGTATAGTATAAACTCTTATTATTGAATTGGAAACCACACACAAAGGAGGTTCCAATCAGATTATATATTGTTAACATGATTACATTAGTCATCTTATTCAATTAATGCTAATACTTGTAAATCTCATCAAGCATTCATGATTATAACTTATGTTAACAACAAATCAAGTTCCTTTCATAGCTCAGGTGTCGGTTATACCATACATTATGGGCTATGAAAGTGCCAAGTATTTGTTGTACCAAGTGTTATACAACATAAATCAAGATTAGTCATTTAACAAACAAAGTATTAAAGAGTGAACAAGATAACAAATATAAAACATGTTAGTATCAAACATTAAAGTCTATATTAAGTTTACATTATACTTATTCTTACACCATTAGTGTAACCTTTTCACCTTGACATAATTAACTTAGCTAGACATAATGAAAGAAAGAAAAATAGATAAACAAAATAAGAACATAAAAGTTAACTAAATAAAAGAAAGGAAATGAAAGGCATAAACTTAATATTAATGAAAGCAAAGCATAAACATTACAAAAAATACAAAGAGAGAAAGGAAGAGCATGATCATGATCTGGATACCCTTTTGGAGTATTGCATGGCAAATGCCTCCTTTTATAGGCCAAAATTGGGAACTATTGATTTGATGACTAATTGATAAGTGGGTGGCCAACTTTTGACTTGGTGACATTATTCTTTTGCTCTTCTCTGCCCAAAACGTCATTGATAACGTCAAAACTGGAGCCAGTTGCAAACATGAAAGTTGTAGGCAATTGTCTCAGCTTTCTTGTGTAAAACATTCAGCTCATTTGGACTTGTAGAACTCCAGATATGGCCAAAATACCAAACATTGCTCGGGCTGGAAGACAGATTCGGGCTTCTTTGTTGTTGCTACAATTTGGACTTGATAATGGCCTTTTTAGATCTTGGGCTCCATATGAAAGTTGTAGGCCTATGTCTTACCTTTCCATCCATATAAATTGGACCTAAATCTGAGATCTGTAGCTCCAGATATGACCCAATTACCGAACAATGCTCCGGTTTGGATTGCACCGACATCTCTTTTCTAAGTTATATAGCTCCAGATATGACCCATTATCAAACAGTGTTCCGGTTTGGATTGCACCGACATCTCTTTTCTAAGTTTGGCCATCTCTTTATCCTTGCAATTTAAGTTCTTCAAGTCATCAATCAATCCTTTCATTTATGTGATAGGCCTGCATTAAAAATAGACATTTACCACAAATTAAAGGTATCTTATATTATTAGATATATTATTATAAAACATGCTTTGGTTAAGGAGTTATTGATACTTCAAGTGCAAAATGATGATATAAAACCATGATAAAAATGCACTTTTAAGTACTAATCACTTTCCTATTAGGGTTCACTGTTTTCTCCAAAATATGTTTGATCTCCCTATTGGCAAGCTCTACTTGTCCACTTGTTTGAGGGTGATAAGGGGTGGCAACTTTGTGTGTGATTCCATATTTCTTCATTAAAGACTCAAATGGCTTGTTGCAGAAATGTGTTCCACCATCACTTATTATAGCTCGAGGGACTCCAAATCGACTCAAAATATTTTCTTTCAAAAACTTTATCACTCTTTTGTGATCATTGTTTCGACTTGGAATTGCCTCTATCCATTTTGAAACATAAACTACTACGATTAATATGAATAAGAAACCAAATGATGGAGGGAATGGACCCATGAAATCTATACCCCAGCAGTCAAAGATCTCAATGACAATAATAGGATTTAAAGGCATCATGTGACGTTTTGAAATAGATCCCAACTTTTGATAATTTTCACAAGACTTGCAGAATGCATGTGAGTCTTTGAACATGGTGGGCCAATAAAATCCACTTTGTAAGATTTTTGCAGTTGTCTTTCTTGACGAGAAATGGCCCCCACATGCTTCAGAATGACAAAATTTAATGACACTACTTACCTCATTGTTAGGAATGAATCTTTGAAATATTTGATTAGGACAATATTTGAATAAATAAGGATCATCCCAATAAAAGTTCTTCACTTCGTTCAAGAACTTTCTTTTATCTTGGGTACTCCAATAAGTTGGCAATTGTCCTGAAACAAGAAAATTGACAATATTAGCAAACCAAGGCATTGTAGAGACAGAAAGTAAAGATTCATCGGGAAAGTAGTCATCAATTGGTGTGATGTCAATTTTCGAATCTGTTGTCAATCTTGACAAGTGACTTGTGACAATATTTTCGCTACCTTTCTTATCTTTGATTATGATATCAAATTCTTGAAGTAACAAAATCCACCGCACCAATCTAGCCTTAGAATCTTTCTTAGAAAGAAGATATTTCAATGCTGCATGATCACTAAAAACAACAACAGGTGAGCCAACAAGATAAGATCTGAATTTTTCACATGCAAATACTACTGCAAGTAATTCTTTTTCAGTGGTGGTATACTTCATTTGAGTACTATTTAAAGTTTTACTTGCATAGTAAATTACATAAGGTTTCTTATCTTTTCTTTGTCCCAAAACAGCACCTACGACATAATCACTAACATCACACATTATTTCAAAAGGTAATGACCAATCGGGAGGTTGAATGATAGGAGCACAAGTAAGCAAGTTTTTAAGTTTAATAAAGGCTTCTTCACAATGTTCAGTCCATTCAAAAATAGTATCCTTTGTTAGAAGGTTACTTAAAGGCTTAGATATTACACTAAAATCTTTGATGAACTTTCTATAAAAACTAGCATGTCCTAGGAATGATCTATCTTTAAGAGATTTTGGTGTTGGCAAGTTTGCAATTAACTCGATTTTAGATTTGTCAACCTCAATTCCTTTTGATGAAACAATGTGACCAAGTACAATGCCGTTTGTTACCATAAAATGACATTTTTCCCAATTCAGCACAAGATTCTTCTCTTCACACCTGGTCAAAACCTTTTCTAAGTTAGTCAAACAATCATCAAATGAATCCCTAAAAACAGAAAAATCATCTATGAAAATCTCAAGAAAATGTCCAACCATATCACTAAATATACTAAGCATGCATCTTTGAAATGTGGCTGGTGCATTACATAATCCAAAAGGCATCCTTCGATATGCAAAAGTACCAAATGGACATGTGAAAGTAGTCTTCTCTTGATCTTCCAATGCAATTTTAATTTGGTTGTAACCCGAATAGCCATCTAGGAAATAATAAAATTCATGACCTGCAACTCTTTCTAGGATTTGATCCATGAAAGGTAAAGGAAAATGATCTTTTCTAGTCATTGAATTAAGTTTCCTATAGTCAATGCACATGCGCCAACCAGTAACAGTTCTAGTGGGAATTAACTCATTGTTCTCATTTGTTATCGTAGTGACTCCAGACTTCTTAGGTATAACTTGGGTAGGACTTACCCATTTGCTGTCAGAAATAGGATAAATGATTTCATTATCTAGAAGCTTAATGACTTCATTTTTCACTACTTCTTTCGTATTAGGATTTAGCCTTCGTTGCATTTCTCTAGAGGGTTTAGCATTTTCCTCTAAATAAATTCTGTGTGTACAAATCAAAGGACTAATTTCTTTTATATCAGCTATGGTCCATCCTAATGCATTTTTGTGCATTTTTAAAGTTTGTAGTAACTTACCTTCTTGATGTGCATTAAGTTTGGAAGAGATTATTACCAGAAAAGTTTTATTTTCTCCCAAAAATGAGTATTTGAGATTGGATGGCAACGACTTCAAATCAGGTTTTGGTGGTTGAACACTTGAAGGTATGGACTTAATTGATCGTGGTGGCAATTCCTCAATTTGTGGCCTCTAATTACTTGTCTTTGATTCTTCCTGAAAATAAATCATTTCCAAATCATCAGATTCATCAATCTCAATTTCACTGGAAGTGGTTGGAAATTAATCATGAATTAATTTTTCAGTAAAGTCCACTTTCTGTAAATCATTATCATCTCTAGGTTGCTTGTAAATGTTGAAAATATTCATTTCCAATGTCATATTTCCAAATGATAGCTTCATCAGTCCATTTCTATAATTAATCAATGCATTAGAAGTTGTAAGAAATGGACGTCCTAAAATAACAGGAAATGAATTACATACTTCAATAGGTTGTGTGTCCAAGACAATAAAATCCACAAGATAAATGAATTTATCAACTTGTACTAACACATCTTTAATTATTCCTCTAGGCACTTTTATAGATCTATCGACAAGTAAAAGAGTTATAGAAGTTGGTTTAACTCACCTAGATTGAGACTCTGAAAAACTGAATATGGAAGTGAATTCACACTAGCACCGAGATCAAGTAAGGCTCTTTCAATTTTATGCTCTCCAATAAAGCAAGAAATTGTAGGACAACCAGGGTCTTTATATTTCAAAGCATTTTTGTTCTGAAGAATAACACTTACTTGTTCGACTAGAAAGGCTTTCTTTTTCACATTCAGTTTCCTCTTCACAGTGCATAAATCTTTCAAAAATTTAGCATAGAAAGGAATCTGTTTAATAGCATCCAACAAAGGTATATTGATCCTTACCTGTTTGAAAGTTTCAAAGATTTCAGAGCTGTGATTGACTTTCCTTTGTTTGGTCATGGCTTGAGGAAAGGAAGTGCTGGTGGGGAATCAGTCGTTTCTTTGCAATTTTCAGATTCAACCCCTTCGTTACCCTCAGAGATTGACTCATCATCTTTCTCATAAGATTTAAGAGTGGGTTTTTCAATAACCTTACCACTGCGAAGAGTAGTAACTGATTTGACTTGATCCATGTGTTGGCTTCTAGAACTAGCGTTTGCATTGTATTGCCCCTTGGGATTTTGTTGTGGTTGAGATGAAAACTTACCTTTCTCTTGGAAAGTGAGAGCAGATGTTAATTTTGCAAGAGTATCTTTAAAATCTGTCATGTTTTGAGCAAGTTGAGTATTGATTGTCTCTTGCTTTTCAATGAATGCATGCAATATTTCCTCAAGATTTCTTCTAGGAGGTGGAGCATAAGGAGGTGCATATCTATGAGAATTTTGGAAATTGTGGTGTACTTGAAATGGTGGTTGTGAAGTTTGTGCATTGTTGTTCTCACTCTTCCAACTAAAATTTAGGTGATTTCTCCAACAAGGGTTGTATGTTTGTGAGTATGGGTTGTGGTTGGCCCTTTGGAAACTGTTTAAAGCATGGGCTTATTCATGCAGACATTCCTTAAGAGAAGGCAAGGTTGGACAATCGTTGGTTGAGTGTTTATTTGTTTCACAGATTTGACACAATGTTTTCAATAGATTTTAATTGACCACTTTTTTTTTAATTCTAGTGCCTCGACTTTTCTAGCTAAAGATGCAAACTTGGCTTCAAGGTCATGATTTTCCCTAAGGTTGTACATACCTCCACTAGATATATGAGGTTGAGTTTTACTCGGTGTCTCATAAGTACCCGCGGTGTCCCAATTTTGAGCATTTTCATCTAACAAGTCTAAGCACTCCATTGCTTCATCAGGGTCTTTATCTTAAAAAGTTCCATTGCATATCAATTTAACCATTTGCCTATCTCTAGGTGTTAACCCTTCATAAAAATATGAAGCCAATCTCCATGTTTCAAAACCATGATGAGGGCAAGTACTAAGCAAGTCTCGATACCTATCCTAACATTGGTAAAATATTTCTCCTGGTTTTTGAGTGAAAGTGGTGATTTGTCTTTTGAAAGAGTTTGTTCTCTGAGATGGGAAAAACTTCTTTAAAAACTATTGTTGTATTTTATCCCAATCACGAATGGATCCTGGTCTCAAATTTTGTAGGCATGTTTTGACTTTATCTTTTAATGATAAAGGAAAAAGCTTTAATCTGATGGTGTTCATGCTACAATTTAAATTATTATATGTGTTGCAGACCTCCTCAAATTCCCTTAAATGCAAGTATGAATTTTCCAATTCTAAGCCATGAAAAGAAGGTAAAAGTTGAATAATGTCTGGCTTAAAATTAAAATGAGATGCATCGGGAGGAAAAACTATGCATGATGGTACACTTGTTCTTATGGGATTCATGTGGTCTCTAAGTGTTATAGCACGGTTATTCTCAGTATTCTCATTATGAAGTGATTAATTATCTTCTTCAACCATATTTTCTGAAAATGATGAGTATACCCTACAAAGTCTACTACTTGATGTGCGTGACCACACTCTCATGCACGTGTAGGAATAAAATAAAGGGAAAAAGAAAACAAAAGAATAAGAAACAAGAGAAAAGAAACAAAGTTATATACAAGAAAAGTGAAAAGAGAAAATAAAATAAATATTATAATTTATACAAAACTTCCCCGACAATGACATCAAAAACTTGACACGACTAGAAGATTGTTGTCTTCTCCCAAGTGCAGGAGTGTCGAAGTAACAAATAACCCGGCAAGACCGGGGTCGAACCACAGGGAGGGTAATTGTACAAATTATAAATCACAGTAATACAACAACAATAACAATAACAATAACAACAACAATAATAATAACAATAACAACAA
>NW_011501057.1:37989-62744 GCF_000495115.2 Populus euphratica
GTAGTAGTAGTAGTAATAACAATAATAATAATAAAGAAAAAGAAGGAGAAGAAGAAGATGAAGATGATGATGAGAACTTTGAGATGAAATATTAATGTAAGAATTAAACAATGATAATAACAAATGTCAAGGTTAGAGGATCCACTAATGGTATGTTAAACAAGTATAGTATAAACTCTTATTATTCAATTGGAAACCACACACAAAGGAGGTTCCAATCAGATTATATATTTTTAACATGATTACATTAGTCATCTTATTCAATTAATGCTAATACTTGTAAATTTCGTCAAGCATTCATGATTATAACTTATGTTAACAACAAATCAAGTTCCTTTCATCTTATTCTTACACCATTAGTGTAACCTTTTCACCTTGACATAATAAACTTAGTTAAACATAATAAAGAAAGAAAAATAAATAAACAAAATAAGAACATAAATAAGATAAGAGTTAACTAAGTAAAGGAAAGGAAATGAAAGGCATAAACTTGATATTAATGAAAGCAAAGCATAAACATTACAAAAAATACATAGAGAGAAAGCAAGAGCATGATCTTGATCTGGACACCAAGATGCCTAAATGCATGGCAAATGCCTCCTTTTATAGGCCAAAATTGAAAACTATTGATTTGATGACTAATTGATGAGTGGGTAGTCAACTCTTGACTTGATGACAATCCTTATCTTCTCTTGTCTGCCCACAACGTCATTGATAACGTCCAAATTAAAGCCACTCGAAAACATGAAAGTTGTAGGCAATTGTCTTAGCTTTCTTGTGTAGAACATTCAGCTCATTTGGACTTCTAGAACTCCAGATATGGCCAAAATACTGAACAGCGCTCGGGCTGGAGGACAGATTCAGGCTTCTTTGTTGTTTTTACAATTTGGACTTGAAAATGGCCTTTTTAGATATTTACCACAAATTAAAGGTATCTTATATTATTAGATATATTATTATAAAACATGCTTTAGTTAAGGAGTTATCGATACTTCAAGTGCAAAATGATATTATAAAACCTTGATAAAAATGCATTTTTAAGTACTATTCACACTCCCCAACCAGCTTATTACTAGTCCTAAAATGATGATATAAAACCTTGATAAAAACGCACTTTTAAGTACTAATCAGGTGGTGTTTGCCCCTTTTCTTCTTCTTTATTTATGTTTTTTGCTTTGTTGTTTTTTATGTTTTTGCTATCTTCCTCTGTTTCTCTGCTCGGCGCTACTAGTGGCTGTGTAGAGGAAAAGCAACGGTGGTGCTGCAGGGCTGAAAATGGTCAACGATGGTTCTTCTTCTTCTCTCCTCTACTACGTTACTTCTTCTTCCTCTATTTCTGTTTTTTCTGTGTTTTTCTGTTTCTCACAGTGCAGGGCTGTTATTAATGATGGGGAGGATGGTGGCAGCTGTTGTTAGCGGCGCTGCTTCCAACGGCGAAGAGAGAGAGGCCAAAGAGGGAGATTACTATTCTTCTCTTCTCCTCTGTTATCTTTTTTTTTTTTTTTTTTTTTTTTTTTTTTTTTTTTTTTTCTGTACCCTATATTCTGTTCTTCTTTTATCTTCTGGTGGCTGTGGCAGTGACTGGGGCTATGGATGGTGGCTAGGAAACCAAGTGGCAGCTGCTGTGATGGTGGTTTTGCAGCGGTTCTGTCGGTGGTGACTGAGAGGAACAGTGGAGGCGCTAGTGGAGGTACAACAATGGCTCTTCTCCTCCCTCTTCTATCTTGCTTTTTCACTCTCATTTCCCCCTTCTCTTCCTTTTTTCTTCCATTTTTCCCGAGCTCCTCTCCTCTTAAACAAACTCCCCCCTTATTTTCTGTTCTCTTGCCTTCAAATATTCAGTTCGTTCCCCTCTTTCTCAAAAAATACCCCCTTCTGGTTTCCTTTTTCTTTCTGTTCTCTCGCCTTCAAATATTCAGTTCGTTCCCCTCTTTCTCAAAAAATACCCCCCTCTGGTTTCCTTTTTCTTCTTTTTTCCCTTCCTTTTATCTTTTCCTTTCTCTGTATTTATAGCTACTGGAAGAGAGGGGCACCTTACCACTGCCATGACGCAGGGTAAGGTAGCTACCCTGCCCATGCCTTGGCATAGGGTAGAGTGGCTGGTCATGGCTTGCATTAATGGTGGCAGGTATGGGATGTGGCTTGTGTTTTTGGGCCAGTGAGGAGAGCAAGACAGATAGAGAGAATAGCGAGATAAGATTTAAAATCTTCTTCTTCATTGCCTCTGCATGGGTATGGAAGAAGAACTGTGCCGTTCAAAACGACACTGTTTTGGTTTTTTTTGAAGAAAAGAAAACTTAATTTAAAAGAACCCAAAAATATGTTATGGCAGTTGCCCCCTCTTTACAATGCTTACGAAACAAAAAAAATCCTCGATACTTTGCATAGTAAGCTTGTAAAGAAAAAATAAGAATGGGCTATTTTTCAGGGTGACCTGCCTATACATACTTATAGTGGTCTATTTTCAGGGGCGAGCAACCCACACACTTACACTGGTCTATTTTCAGGGGCGACCAGCCCCCACATGCTCATAGTGGTCTATCTTCATGGGCGACCTACCCACACATGCTCACATTAGTCTATTTTCACGAGCGACCTGCCCAAACAAACTCGCACTAGTCTATTTTCATGGGCGACCTGCCTAAGTACTCAAAGTGGTCTATTTTCAGGGATGATCAGCCCACACACTCACATTTACCCTAGTCTATTTTCATGGGTGACCTACTCAAGCATACTCAAAGTAGTCTATTTTCAGGGGGACCAGCCCATACGCTCACACTTACCTTGGTCTATTTTATGGGCGACCTGCATAAGTAGAAAAAGAAAGAGTGGTCTCATTGTAATGGGTGACCTACCCAGGTGAAAGAATGGTCTCATTGTAATAGGTGACCTATCCAGATAAAAACATGGAGAATTGGTTGAATTATAATAGGTTACCTACCTAGAAATGGGAAAAAGGAAGAGTGACTGTGTTGTAATGGGTGACTTACCCAAGTGGAGGAATGGTCTCATTGTAATAGGTGACCTACCCAGATAAAAAAAACATGAAGAATTGTCGAGTGGTAATGGGTGACCTAAATAGAAAAAAAAGAAGAGTGGTCGTGTTGTGATGGGTGACCTACCTAGGTGAAAGAATGGTCTTATTGTAATGGGTGACCTGCCTAGGAAAAAAGAAAAGAGTGGTCTTATTGTAATGAGTGACCTACCCAAGTGGAAAAATGGCCTCATGGTAATGGGTGACCTATCCAAATAAAAAAACATAGAGAAGTGGCCGAATTGTAATGGGTGACCTAACCAGGAAAATGTTGGCGATGGCTCAAAGACGCACTTGAAATGTGGTAGCGTTAGAAAACACACTATTTGAGAAATAGTGGCTTAGAGGCGCACATAAAAAGAAGTGAGGGCTCAAAGGCGCACTCGAAATAACGCACTACCTAAAAGATGATGGTGTAACACTGATATGACAATGTTGAAAACAAAGCATTATGATCAATATGTATGTATACTTAACTGAGAAATATAGGTCCCCATTTCTTCACGGTGTCTTTCTTTTCTCAAAAGTTGGAGTGTTGGTAGTAAACTTTGATGGCTTTTTTGCTCTTACTTACTCGAGTCATCTCTTATGATCTTGATCTCTAGGAAGGACTTGATATCATCATACTTCTTTGTCCTCCTCCTTTTATCTCAAGGGTTGCCAATTTTTGCATGATATTTTTCTTAGAAAGGGAATCATGGAGTCAGTCCTACCAGGAGTTTCTGGATTGCCCTCCAGCTTGATCATGCCCCTAAGTGTTCAATTTGTATTTGGGGATAAGGCAATGTGAAGGAAGGTTTGACAAGAAGTTGTTTTCATGTAGAGTTTTTTTTTTTTTTGGAATTTCAAAGCTATTCCAGACACAAAAATCATTTTGACATCGATTCAAAGCGAACTCATTATGAAGAAATTCAAGTGATTCCTATGAAGAAGTTTTTAGAAGTGATAAAAACTCTTTGTTTTGCTTTCAGTGAAAAATGTGAAGTGATGTTTAATTGGTTAAAAAATGGTTCAAAATTCAATTTGAGGGTTATAGAGAACTGATTTTCAAAGCATTTATTTTATTTGCATGAATAATGATTTGGTTCACATGAGAAAGTATTGCCTACCGATCCAGATTGCTTGCCTTTGATCAGAAAGGGCTTGATTGGTACGTAACGTAAGCTTAGGCTCTTGTTATAAAGAAAATGATATTTTGTAGGCTTAAAAGGTGTTTAAGGGATTTTAAGACTAAGGATCACTTGTGCTTGCTGACCTTTTTCTTTTGAATTTCTTTCCAAAATGGTTTTCTATGCCCCCAAGTGTCGGGTTTGGGCTCTTTCTCTTTGTTTTCTTCATTTTGTTTGGTTGAGCATAATTACCTTAGTTGTTTTTATGAGAATCTCAAATTTTTTGGATATTTTGGATTTTCTTTATCATACCCTAGCTTTGTGTAGGTAGCTTTTGATAATTCAGAATTTTCTTTCATGCCCCCTAGTATTGTTTGGGCACTTTCAAACATTGAGGTTTTTTCTGTCTCTCGCACTTGTCCCCTAGTGTGGGGTATGATCCTAGTCAAGGTTATTTCTAAAAAATGTTACCAGGCTCAAAAGGGGATTACAAAGAATATATTTCAACTTTGTGAAATGATTATCAAAGATGACCTTTCTTCATCTTAAATGCATGCATTTAGGATAGGTAAGCCTTGCTTTCATGCAAATATGCAAAGTGATTTCTCATTATTCATTCAAATAAAACTCAGCTTTAAAGTCACTTCATGGTCTTTTTTTTTTCAGGTTTTCTCGGAGTATGGTTACCTTTCTAAGGAATCACTTGAATTTTCAGAACTTGTTTGTTTGAACAAACACCAATAATGATTTCTGTTTTGTACTAAACTTTGAATTCCTAAAAAACCTTGTGAACATGTGAGATCATGCATTGTTTTGGGAAGAAAAGGGAAAAACAGTGGTTTCGCAGGTAAAAATTATACTTAGTGTGTTATTTGCGTGAAACAACAAGAAAAATGAAGGCATGTCCTAAACACAGGAAAACACATGATCTTTTTAACAAGAAATGCTCATTTGACAGAGAAAATCTTGTGGCATTATAAGCCAAATTACCAACAAGACTGAAACAAGTTGAAGCAAAAATGATCAAACAAAAGATAATAATAGGGCAGGCTTCATCCTTCCATTTTCATAAATCTCCTTTTAGGCTAGCCTTCCCACAACAGCTCTTGTAGAGGTCTCATTGATGGTGGGGACAAAAACTATGGTCAAAATTTAAGTCTTTTAAAATTGAGGTTGCCTTTTTTCGCACCTTGCCTTGACCATCGGTGCTTTTTGAGCATTTTGCTTCTAGTGCCTTTACTAATCCACCACTCAAGCATGATTAGGTAGAGGGTTCATGTTCATATTAGGAGCGTCTTCCAATGCTATCCACCCTGCCTTGATTAGTTGCAAAAGCTTTCTCTTGAAGGCGTTGTAAGTATGGATGCTATGTCCAGTAACACCAGCATGGTATTCGCAAGTGAGCTTTGGCTTGTACCAGTTAGGGTAAGGTGGTTGCACAGATGTCAGAGGTTCAGGAGCTACCTACCCGATACTTACTAGCTTTTGGCAAATCTCATTCAAGGGTAGCGGTAATGGAGGGAGTTGTTCTTAGACCCTTTGGTAATTTCCAATTTGCCTTTTAGTTTGAAAGTTTTGGGGCTCAGGTTTTTTTATGTCGGCAACTTGGGATGGAGCATGGTATTTTTGGGATGAGGTTTTCCTACCCTTATAGTCGTCTCCAATATGGTTGACCTCTTTCCTTTCGAAACCTCTTTTCTCGGTGGGTGCGGAAATTCTACCACTCTTGATGTCTTGCTCTATACGTTCACACACTACCATAGTGTTAGTGAATTGCTGGGCCGAACTACCCATCACATGCTCATAATATGGTGCTTTGAGAGTGTTGGCAAATAAAGTGACCATTTCTTTGTCCAAAAGTGGAGGATGAACTTGAACAGCTGATTCTTGCCATCTTTAAGCATATTCCCTTATGCTTTCTTTGTCCCTTTTCTCTAAATTAGACAAGCTGGTTCTATCAAGAGCAATGTCCATGTTGTACTTACACTACTTAATAAAAGCATCCACCAGGTCTTTCCATCTCCGGATCTTTGTGTTGTCCAATCTTATGTACCAGCTCAATGTTGCCTTATTTAAGCTATCTTGAAAAAAATACATCAATAGTTTTTCATCATTTTCTACTTCTGTCATTTTATTGCAATAGGATTTGAAATGAGTCATGGGGCATTGTGTTCCACTATATTTGATGAACTCAGGAATATGAATTTTTTTTGGCACAACCACATTTGGGACCAAACACATCTTTGCTGCCCGTACGAGGTCATATAAGTCTACCCCCTCCATTACTCTGATTCTGGCTTCCAGCGCCTCCATCTTATCTTAATCAATGCTATCAGATGACTTGGCCTTGTGGGACTCATTAGCAAATTCATCTATGACTACAAGGATTGGTGTAGGTATTGCTGATTGCACAAATGCTGGATTATATTGAGGCTCTTGACCATGCTCACTCATTCTCTCTTCGAGCTAAACTATCTGATTAAAGGTGACTGGTCGGTTAGAAGCACCTTCACCAGAGGCATTTCTCAGTGTTTGCTCGAGTAAGCTAGTGAGGCGAGCCACACTTGTTTTTAGAGACTCCAACTCTTCTTGAAAATAGGCATCACGGTGAGCGCGCTCTTCATCTTCCATGTTTCTCACTCGAAGTCTGGTTTTGTAGACCCTTTAGGGATCTCTATTTCAACCTGATGTATGTATGTATGTTATTTATAATAAATGAATGTATGTGTATGATATAAATGTATGTACATGTATATTAGTGAGTTCATACTCTAAGGATAGGTTTGGATCGTTCCATGATGAGTGGCGTTCTACCTGGTCTCAAAGGGGTCTCTTGCTGTCCTAGTGATCGCCCTCTTGAAGGCAATATGGGGGCTCAGTAGGTAATGGGATGACATATGGATCAATCATTACCTGTCTAGGCTCTCAACGAAGAGTCAGGGTTTACACAAACTTAAACCTTGACTAAAAGGTGTAAGGTAAGCTGCTAGTCCCCCATTTAACCTAAAGTTTTTCTTAATATAAACTCTCATAAAATGTTAATGATGCATGAAATAATTTAACAATGCATGAACAAATATGTACAAAATTAAAGCGTATGAGCAAATGAGAACTGCATATTAACAACGGCAAACAAAACCAACAAAAATCACACAAAACAAATGCTTAGTCCACAGGGTCCCCAGTGGAGTCACCATTCTATCGCATGTGTACGGCGTCGCGACCAACACCCTCCACACTCATTTGTGTGGGTGTCTAAAAATACAGGGAGACAAGGAGTTCTTGTCTTTTATTAGTGGAAAAATTAGGTGGGAGTCGCCACCCAGTATTTTGGTCACTAAGAACCCTAACTAGTCTTAGAGATCGGGTATGGAGACTACTTGCGTAAAAGGAAGGTATTAGCACCCCAAATACCCTAAGGTAAGCTGCATTGTTTTATTTGTCAGATCAAAATCTAAGGTTTGGTAGCATTTTCTAATTGTTGATCTGTCTATAGTTTAACAAAAGTCCTCATTGATAAGGAGATTCTTATCTTATCGGGATAAAGTCTAACCATCCTAATGTTAACAAAAGAACTATCATTTTTTATATCAAGAATACATTTTACATATAAATTCATAATCCCTGATATTAAACAAAACAAAATATTTTTTTTTGATTTTTTGAAATATTGGTCAAGTTCTCATAACTTTAATAAACTGGTTTTTAAAGTCAAAATGCATGCTAAAATATAATATATTTTTTTTTGAAGTTTTCTTTGTTGTATAAAAATACAATATGATTTTTTAGCTTTGAGAAATTTGGCTGTATGCACAAAAAAAATTCCTTTTTTTTATATTTTCAAAGTTTTGACAAAAATCAGGTATTTTAATACTAGATTTACATCTTTATGATAAAACATACAGACTGATATCAGTCAAAATGGCATAAAATAAATACGCGGGGAAATCACATTTTCTTCAAAAATATATATATTTTTTTAAAACAAGAAAAAAAGAAATGAATTGGGCCTGACCCGACCTAATTGTGGGGGTTGGGCCTGTGATACAGGGCTGGAAAAGATTTAAAATCTTCTTGTTCACTGCCTCTACATGGGCATAGAAGAAGGAGAATTGTGCCGTTCATAACGACACTGTTTTGGTTTGTTTTTTTTTTTTGAAGAAAAGAAAATGTAATTTGAAAGAACCCAAAAATGAGTTATGACTATTGCCCAACAATTTCTTGTTTTATTAGAGAACATAAAATTGAAAAAGTTTTACTTGATCTTGGAGCTAGTGTGAATTTACTTCCATATTCAGTTTATTAAAGTCTCAATCTAGGTGAGTTGAAACCAACTTTTGTAACTCTTTTACTTACTGATAGATCTCTAAAAATGCCTAGAGGAATAGTTAGGGATGTGTTAGTACAAGTTGATAAATTTATTTACCCTGTAGATTTTGTTGTCTTGGATACATAACCTGTTGAAACATGTAATCCAATTCCTGTTATTCTAGGATGTTTGTTTCTTGCAACTTATAATGCATTGATTAAGTTATTGACATAACCAAAAGATGGATGTCTTCTCCCAAATACAAGAGTGTCAAAGTAATAAATAACCCGACAAGACCGAGGTCGAACCACAAGGAGATTAATTGTATAAATTATAGATCATATTAATATAACAACAACAATAATAACAACAATAGTAATAATAGTAGTAGTAGTAGTAGTAGTAGTAGTAGTAGTAGTAGTAGTAGTAGTAGTAATTATAAAGAAGAAGAAGATGAAGAAGAAGAACTTTGAGATGGAAGATTAATGTAAGGATTAAACAATGATAACAAAAAATATCAAGGTTAGAGGATCCATTAATAGTATGTCAAACAAATATAATATAAACTCTTATTATTCAATTGGAAACCACACACAAAAGAGGTTCCAATCAGATTATAAATTGTTAACATGATTACATTAGTTATCTTATTCGATTAATGCTAATACTTGTAAATCTTGTCAGACATTCATGATTACAACTTATGTTAACAACAAATCAAGTTCTTTTCATAGCTCAAGTGTCGCTTATACCATACAGTATGGGCTATGAAAGTGCCAAGTATTTGTTGTACCAAGTGTTATACAATATAAATCTAGATTAGTGATTTAACAAGCAAAGTATTAAATAGTGAACAAGATAACCAAAATTGCTTGACCGCTTTTTATGATCGGCTTGTTTTAACTCGCAAGTGCACGAGTGTGCGATGTAGCAATTAACTCGGTAAGATCGAGGTCATATCCACAGAGAGCTAGATCTGGAAATTAAGCTAAGTAACAAAAAAAACTCAAGAGGAATTAAATTAACAATAACTTGGTTGAAAATAATTGATGGATTTGTTTTTAAAGATAAAAAAAAATGTAAATAGATTTTAAATGACAAGAAAAGGTAAGTCTTGGTCCAAATCAATTTTAATGGTGATGTATTGGTGATTTCTTCAACATATATAAGATAACTCAACCTAATATCAACGATGGTGATATTAGATCGGAAGATATTACAATGAAATTTAAAAGGATGAAAATTGATTATTGCTTAAGAATGAACAAGTACTTTCATATTAAGTAAGACATTGAATCAAGCAATCTCTATACCAAAACTAAAGTTTGTGCATAAAAATTCAAGATTATAACATTACCTAAATGATTTCTAAAATTTCTTTACAATAATAAATCATTCATGAAGAAAATAAGAAGATAAACATTAAGATTCATTCATATCCTAAAGAACTCACCTCAATCACCATTATCCTTGATTTGGATCCAAGAAAGAGTTTAGCTAACCATGATTATATATAAGAACACTTCAATAAACATGAAAGAACTTAATCTAACTGAAATAATAAGTTTTACAAACTAAAGAACCGAAATCTATAAAGAAGAACACAATACAATTTCAGAAACAATTCGGACACAAATCTGACTCTAACTTTGGACAGCAATTCGACCCTCTTAGAAGCTGTGTTTGGAGAAGTCTATTAGAGACATATTTATAGGTAATTCTGTCACCTTTCCAGATCATTAAAGAACAGCTCATTTGGACACCTGAGTCAAAAGTTATGGGCAAAACACCGAAAGGTGTTCTAAAAAATCAAATCAAGACAGCTTTACAACTACTTTGGTGCACGTTTTTCTTCCTCATTTATGAGGTGTCTCCTTCTTCTTTTTGACCCAAAATAATGTTAAAATATCCCCTCCAGCTTTCCATCCATGTGCTTGCCTTCTTGGATCAATGGATTACCCAAAATAAATCAATTGTTATTTGTTGTGTGGACATGTAAGATCATGGATTGTGTTTGGGTTGATTTGAAGGTTGATTTGGGGTTGATTTAGGGCTGATTTAGGGCTGATTTTGGGCTGAATTTGAGCATCAAATAAGTATACAAATGTACTTATTATTTGGGCTAATGTTGACATTGAAACCTTGAGTGTTTAATGGTTGAAGTTTGCACATAACATAAGGCAAGTTTGGACTTGAAATAAATCATATAATATTCTTTTCTAGAATTGGAATAGAATTGATTTTTGGGACAAATTTGGAGCACTTATTTGAACCAAGATTTGCTTCAATCTTCAACTAAATGTCTCTTCAATTCTTTGTTCTGAATTCCGACGTTGAATTTTTTGAATTAATTCATTTAAGCTCCAAAAACCTATCGAAACATTAAAACAAACTTCATTACTAAAAAAAACACATCAATTATTATAAAAACAACCAAATAAAAACAATAAATACATATGTAAAATAAGAGACTTAATGACACTTTTGATGCACAATCACACCCCCCAACTTAGATTTTGCTAGTCCTCAAGCAAAAGAAAACATAAAACCTTTAAAATAAAAATAATAATAATAACAATAATTAGGCTCGATTCATCACACTTGAAGGACCTATCATGCAAACATTGGTATCTTTAACTTAGTGTACACAATAGCAAATAAAGAAAAATAAGCATACTCACATTCTCTAAATCAAACATCCATACAAAATTTCCAAATTCAGTCATATTTATCGTGCAACCAACATAATTGATTCATATGAAAACTCAACTTGTAATCTTCCCTTCTCACCAACACAAACAAGGTAGCAAACTAGAGAAATATCTATATATATATTTTTTTCTTTTTCTTTTTTTTTTCTTTTTTTTTTAAGATATGATTTATTCTTTGTCTTTAAGTTGTCACTTTCCTTTTGACGGGAATACAAACATTTGTGATGAATGCACCCGGTTACTCACAAAGTCACAAACTTAAAGTACTTTGCATACTCATATTTCAAGCTGCCGTTTGACGTAAAGATAAACATTTGTGATGAATACCCCTAGTTACTAAGCAACTCAAAACATTGGAGTAGATAGAACTTTGTACACATTTATTTATTTATTTATTTATGTAATGATTATTACTCTATTTACTTAAACCTTGTTTAGGACTAGATCAAAAGGGATAATCACAAGTAAAGCATCATACTCATCTTTCATGCATATTCACACAACTCACACAACTGTTACAAGGAAAGATGTACTTCAGTAATCTTAAAAAAAAGTATGCTATATCTTGCTTTATAAGATATTATCTATCCCAAATTAAAGCATGCAATGTTCAACACAATAATGAACCCAAAAAGGTAATGATGATCCTAAACAAGTCTCATTCACATACTAATGCAAGTATTTTTTTTTTATTTTTTTTTTAACAAGCATGGTTATCTCAAGCATTCAACATAATGAAATATCTAAAATTAAGTTTTACATTATCCTCAATGTAAAAGAGAAAGAGAAGAAAAGTATAAAGATTAGAAAATTGTTACTCCCCTTCTGTTTTCAAGGATGAATGTCTGATTGAATTGGGCATGAGCTGACTTCTTGCTTGATTTTTTTTTTAACCTACATATCACAACTAAAAGAAAACATTGATATTTTTTTTTTTTTTGAAAATAAAGAACCTCACACCCCCCAACTTAAAATAATGCATTGTCCCGAATGCATGAACAAGAAAATATAAGAGATGGAAGAAAGAAGAAAAAAAATGAAAATAAAAATAAAAACTCATTACTTTTGATACTACAATGGTATTGGATCTTCAAGATCCAATGTCTCAACTTCAGCCACAACATTTTCAAGATAAAGTTTCAATCGATGACCATTTACTTTGAAAATATTTCCATTCTTGGGATTTTCTACCTCAAATGCACCATGCTCAGAGATGGATTTAATCACAAATGGACCAATCCATTTTGTCCTCAACTTCCCAGGAAAGAGATGTAATCGTGAATTATACAAGAGAACCTTTTGACCAACATGAAAGGATTTTCTAAGAATATGTTTATCATGTAAAGTTTTCATCTTATGTTTTGAAATTTTTGGATTTTCAAATGCATCATTTCTTAGCTCCTCTAATTCATCCAATTGAAGCTTTCTATTTTTGCCAACCTCATTTTCATTGTCATTGAATTGCCGAATGGCCCAATATGCACGGTGCTCAATCTCAACAGGGAGATGACAAGGCTTTCCATAAACTAGCCTATAAGGAGACATTCCTAAAGAGGTCTTATAAGCAGTGCGATATGCCCACAAAGCATCAACTAGTCGTAGGGATCAATCTTTACGGTTTGGATTGACTGTTTTCTCTAAACTGTTCTTGATCTCCCTATTTGCCAACTCAGCTTGGCCACTAGTCTGTGGGTGATAGGGGGTACTGACCTTGTGAATTACACCATATTTTCTCATCAAAATCCCAACGGGCTTGTTACAAAAATGTTTTCCCCCATCACTAATCATAGCCCGGGGCATGCCAAAACGAGAGAAAATATTTTCTTTCAAGAATTTGACCACAACTCGATGGTCATTGGTTCGAGATGCAATGGCCTCCACCCATTTAGACACATAATCAACAGCTACAAGGATGAATTGGTAACCAAATGAACTTGGAAAAGGTCCCATGAAATCAATCCCCCAGCAATCAAATATTTCCAAAACAAGGATGGGGTTAAGGGGCATCATGTTACGCCTAGTGAGGCTACCTAGTCGTTGGCATCGGTCATATGCAACACAGAAGGCATGAACATCTTTAAACATGGTAGGCCAATAAAAACCACACTGCAAGATTTTGGCAATGGTTTTCTTGGAAGAGAAATGCCCACCACAGGCTAATGCATGACAAAAATTAATGACCCTTGGAATTTCATGATCAGGGATGCACCGCCTAATAATTTGGTCAGGACAATATTTAAATAGGTAGGGGTCATCCCAAAAAAAGGTGCGCACATTGCGCAAGAATTTTTGTTTGTCAAGTTTAGACCAATGAGAAGGAATCTGACTTGTGGCTAGGTAATTTGCTATGTCAGCATACCATGGAGAACCAATGTAAGAGACAGTACCTGCACAAAATAAATTTTCATCAGCAAAGAGTTCATTTATTGGAGATTCATCAATTATGGTCTTATAGCTTGAAAGACGAGACAAATGATCAGCTACTACATTCTCTACTCCCTTTTTATCTCGAATTTCAATGTTAAACTCTTGGAGTAGGAGGATCCATCGAATCAAACGTGGTTTGGCATCGTGTTTTGTGAGCAAATATTTCAATGCTGCATGATCAGTGAAAACAATAACAAGAGATCCAACCAAATAAGACCTAAACTTGTCTAATGCAAAGACCACAACTAAGAGTTCTTTTTCAGTTGTAGTGTAATTCAATTGAGCATCATTCAAAGTCTTGCTAGCTTAATATATGACATGAGGTTTCTTGTCTTTTCTTTGCCCTAAAACAGCCCCAACCGCAAAATCACTAGCATCACACATCAGTTCAAATGGTAAAGACCAATCAGGAGCTTGCATGATTGGTGCAGTTGTCAACAACCCTTTAAGCTTTTCAAAAGCTTCTTGACATTTTGATGTCCAATCAAATGGGACATCTTGTGACAACAAGTTACACAATGGTTTGACAATGGTACTAAAAGAATGAATGAATCTTCGATAAAAACCAGCATGTCCTAAAAAAGATCTCACATCTTTCACAGTCTTAGGGGTAGTTAATTTTTGAATGACTTCCACTTTTGACTTATCTACCTCTATCCCTTTTGAAGAGACAATATGACCTAAAACAATGCCATGTGTCACCATAAAATGACACTTCTCCCAATTGAGTACAAGATTGCTCTCTTCACACCTTTCAAAAACTTTTTCTAGATTCATTAGACACAACTCATAAGAATCCCCATAAACTGAAAAATCATCCATGAAAACTTCCAAAAAAATTTCCACCATGTCACTAAAGATACTCATCATACACCTTTGAAAAGTGGCTGGTGCATTACACAAACCAAAAGGCATTCTTCTATAAGCATAGGTACCAAAAGGACAAGTGAAAGTGGTTTTTTCTTGGTCTTCTAAAGAAATCTCAATTTGGTTGTAACCTGAGTATCCATCAAGAAAACAATAGAAAGCTCTTCCAGCTACTCTTTCAAGCACTTGGTCTAAAAATGGAAGCGGAAAATGGTCTTTCCTAGTCACCATGTTCAATTTACGATAATCAATGCACATACGCCATCTAGTTTGGATTCTAGTTGGTACTAGCTCATTATTTTCATTCTTCACTACCGTGACTCCAGATTTTTTTGGGACAACTTGGGTTGGACTAACCCATTTTGAGTTTGCAATAGGGTAAATGATACCTGCATCAAGTAGCTTAAGCACTTCACCTCTCACTACTTCCTTCATGTTTGGGTTCAATCGTCTTTGCATTTGCCTCACAGATTTAGCCTCTTCTTCAAGATAGATTCTATGTGTACATAAAAGAGGGCTAATTCCTTTCAAGTCAGTAATTTTCCACCCAATTGCTTTCTTGTGTTTTCTCACCACTCTCACAAGTTTGTGTTCTTGCTCTATGCTAAGTTTTGATGAGATCACAATAGGATATGATTCATCTTCCCCTAGAAATGCATACTTAAGATCACTCGGTAAAGGCTTCCTTTCTAGTTTATCAGGCTGGACAAGAGATTCCTCAACTTTCACTTGAGGTGAAATCAAAGGCTCAAATGATGGGGTCCATTAACCTATTGACATAATAGGCATTGGATCTAGATAAGTCTCGAGTTCTCTTACCTCCTCATCAACACCTTCCAAAGAACAAAATGTTTCATCATGAATTAAAGTTCTCTCCAATGGATCCTTGATCCACACTCTCTCAAAGTGTTCTTGACAAAATGTTTGGATGAAATCTACCTCTCTAATGTCCTCATGTTCCCCGATTTGTTTGGAGACATTGAATATGTTCATCTCCACAGTCATATTCCCAAAAGACAATTTCATCACCCCATTCCTACAGTTAATTAAGGCATTGGATGTAGCTAGGAAAGGTCTCCCTAAGATGACTAGGATGGGGCATTAGAACCTTGAATTGGTGCGGTGTCTAACACTACAAAATCAACAGGAAAGTAGAATTTATCTACTTGGACCAACACATCCTCAACGATACCCCTGGGAATCTTGATTGACCTATCAGCTAATTGAAGGGTGATTCGAGTAGGCTTGATTTCTCCTAAACCTAATTGTTCATAAACAGTGTAGGGTATTAAATTCACACTTGCTCCTAAATCCAACAAAGCTTGATCTATCTTATGACTTCCAATAATGCATGAAATGGTAGGACAACCAGGATCTTTGTATTTGGGAGGGGTCTTAAACTGGATGATGGCACTAGCATGTTCAGTTAGAAAAGCTCTTTCTTTCACATTCAATCTCCTTTTGACTGTGCATAAATCCTTAAGAAACTTTGCATAAGATGGAACTTGTTTAATTGCATCAAGGAGTGGAATATTGACTTTCACTTGTTTGAACAATTCATAGATTTCTGAGTTCATAAGATCTTGTTTAGGTTTCCCTAACCTTTGTGGAAATGGTGCTCTAGGAACAAATTCTAAATCACTCATTTTGACTCCAATTTTTCTTGAATCATCCCCTTTCTCACTCATCTCTTTCTCATTTATCTTACCTTCTTTGTCACTTAAACTCTCATTTGTCACTTGTGTTTTGATTCCCTCTTCACTTTCCCTAGATTTCTCCTCTACAATACCTTTAGGAATCCTAAAACCTACACCTTTGTCAACAATCTTTCCACTTCTAAGGGTAGTGATGGCTTGGACTTGTTCATGGTTTGAAGGTTCACTAGGTGAGGATTCACTCATGTGTACCTGACCTCTAGGATTGGGCATTGGTTGAGCTGGGATTTTTCCCTTCTCTTGAATGCTTAGTGATTGAGTCAACTTAGTTAGTTGACTTCGAATGTCATCTAAGGTCCTATTGGTTTGGTCTTGGAATTTGTAAACTTGGTTGTTGATTCCTCCTTGTGTTTGCATGAATTGTTGAAGAGTATCCTCTAAGGATCTCTTATGAGGTGGTTGGTATGTGTTATGTGTGAGAGCATGAAATGGTTGGGGTGGAGGTTGAAATGTTTGAGGTACTGAAGAGCCCTCATTTCTCCATCCAAAATTTGGGTGGTTCCTCCATCCAGGATTATAGGTCTCAGAGTAGGGATTGCCTACTTGGTTTGGAAATGGCTTTCTAACATTACCTGAATCAGAAGTTTGGCCATATAACACTTCCTTGAAGGCTGGAATGGTAGGACACTCAGTTGTCCTATGCCCTTTGCTCTCACAAACAACACAACTTTCCTCTTGTTGTTGACTTATAACATGCACTTTTTTAATCTCAAGAGACTCTACATTCCTAGCCAATGAGGCTAATCTAGCATTGAGGTCATCGGTCTCTTTCAATTAAAACTTCCCACTTGAATGAGAAATGGTGTTTCTAGACTCAACATGAACTGGGAGAGAAGTCTCCCATTGCTTTGTGTTTTCAGCCAATTGATCAAAAAAATCAAAGGCCTCACTTGGTTCTTTGTCATAAAACTCACCATTACACATGGTTGACACTAGCTTTTTAAAATCTGCGGTAAGAGAGTCATAAAAGAAACTCACTAACCTCCACATCTCAAAACCATGGTGAGGGCATGCATTTAACAAGTCTTTGAACCTTTCCCAAGCTTGGTGAAATGACTCATTTGGACTACAAGAAAAAGTCATCATTTGACGTTGTAAAGCTGCTGTCCTATGAGTGGGGAAGTATTTTTTCAAAAATTCAGCTTGCATTTCTCTCCATGTACCTATAGACCTAGGACGCAAGGAGTTTAGCCAAAGCTTGGCTTTATCCTTTAGAGAGAATGGGAACAATTTAAGCCGAATGGTTTCCTCGGTGCATGTTCTATCAATAAAAGTATTACATACCTCTTCAAAGTCTTTAATGTGTATGTATGGATTTTCAGAATCCATACCATGAAATGTGGGAAGAAGTTGAATCATGCCCGGTTTCAAATTGAAAGCTTGTTGGTTAAGAGGTAAGATAATACACGAAGGTGTACTTTGTCTAGCCGGGTGAAGATACTCTCTAAGAGTTCGAAAATTAGGTTGATCATTGAATTGTGGAGGTCCATTACCTTGAACACTCCCTTCACCCTCTACATCTTCAACATTAGCCATGATAAAATAATAATAATAATAATAATATAACAATTATATGAATATGAAAAGAAAGGAAAGAAAAGAAAAGAAAAAAAATTGCAAATAAAAGTAATAGCTCAAAAATAAAAATACAACAAATTAAGAAATTCACTCTCCAACTAATAAGCACTATTAACAACAATAAACATTAAAAGATAATTATAAGAAGCTTGAATAAAAAGGCGGTAATACCGGCCAAGCACTTCAAACAATAAATATAAGAAAAATAATCATAACAAAACAACAAAATAAACTGAAATAAACAAGAGGCGGTAATACCGACCAAACACTTTAGACAATAAATATAAGAAAAATAACAACAATAAACATTAAAAGATAATTAGAACAAGCTTGAATAAAAAGGCGGTAATACCGGCCAAGCACTTTAGACAATAAATATAAGAAAAATAACAACAATAAACATTAAAAGATAATTATAACAAGCATGAATAAAATTATAAGAAGCTTGAATAAAAAGGCGGTAATACCGGCCAAGCACTTTAGACAATAAATAAAAACAATATCAACCAAATAAAATGAAATAAACAAGAAAAATATTAGCAACTAATAAGAATAGACAATAAAAGAAAAATGGTTGAACCAACCAAAATCCAACAATTAATAGTCCAGTCCACAGTCCAATATCCGAAACGTTAAGGTCAAATTTTTTTTTTAGGCGGTAAAACTAGCCACTTGATTTGTTTTTTAATTTTTTTTTTAGGCGGTAAAACCAGCCAATTAAATTTTTTTTATATGATCTTTTTTTAGTTTTCCAATAATCAAATCTAAATTTGTTACCTTTGCTTGCTAGCTCCCCGGCAACGGCGCCAAAATTGCTTGACCGCTTTTTATGATCGGCTTGTTTAAACTCGCAAGTGCACGAGTGTGCGATGTAGCAATTAACTCGGTAAGATCGAGGTCATATCCACAGAGAGCTAGATCTGGAAATTAAGCTAAGTAACAAAAAAAACTCAAGAGAAATTAAATTAACAATAACTTGGTTGAAAATAATTGATGGATTTGTTTTTAAAGATAAAAAAAAAATGTAAATAGATTTTAAATGACAAGAAAAGGTAAGTCTTGGTCCAAATCAATTTTAATGGTGATGTATTGGTGATTTCTTCAACATATATAAGATAACTCAACCTAATATCAACGATGGTGATATTAGATTGGAAGATATTACAATGAAGATTAGAAAGATGAAAATTGATTATTGCTTAAGAATGAACAAGTACTTTCATACTAAGTAAGACATTGAATCAAGCAATCTCTATACCAAAACTAAAGTTTGTGCATAAAAATTCAAGATTATAACATTACCTAAATGATTTCTAAAATTTCTTTACAATAATAAATCATTCATGAAGAAAATAAGAAGATAAACATTAAGATTCATTCATATCCTAAAGAACTCACCTCAATCACCATTATCCTTGATTTGGATCCAAGAAAGAGTTTAGCCAACCATGATTATATATAAGAACACTTCAATAAACATGAAAGAACTTAATCCAACTGAAATAATAAGTTTTACAAACTAAAGAACCGAAATCTATAAAGAAGAACACAATACAATTTCAGAAAAAATTCGGACACAAATCTGACTCTAACTTTGGACAGCAATTCGACCCTCTTATAAGCTGTGTTTGGAGAAGTCTATTAGAGACATATTTATAGGCAATTCTGTCACCTTTCCAGATCATTAAAGAACAGCTCATTTGGACACCTGAGTCAAAAGTTATGGGCAAAACACCGAAAGGTGTTCTAAAAAATCAAATCAAGACAGCTTTACAACTACTTTGGTGCACGTTTTTCTTCCTCATTTATGAGGTGTCTCCTTCTTCTTTTTGACCCAAAATAATGTTAAAATATCCCCTCCAGCTTTCCATCCATGTGCTTGCCTTCTTGGATCAATGGATTACCCAAAATAAATCAATTGTTATTTGTTGTGTGGACATGTAAGATCATGGATTGTGTTTGGGTTGATTTGAAGGTTGATTTGGGGTTGATTTAGGGCTGATTTTGGGCTGAATTTGGGCTGAATTTGAGCATCAAATAAGTATACAAATGTACTTATTATTTGGGCTAAGATTGACATTGAAACCTTGAGTGTTTAATGGTTGAAGTTTGCACACAACATAAGGCAAGTTTGGGCTTGAAATAAATCATATGATATTCTTTTCTAGAATTGGAATAGAATTGATTTTTGGGACAAATTTGGAGCACTTATTTGAACCAAGATTTGCTTCAATCTTCAACTAAATGTCTCTTCAATTCTTTGTTCTGAATTCCGACGTTGAATTTTCTGAATTAATTCATTTAAGCTCCAAAAACCTATCGAAACATTAAAACAAACTTCATTACTAAAAAACACATCAATTATTATAAAAACAACCAAATAAAAACAATAAATACATATGTAAAACAAGAGACTTAATGACACTTTTGATGCACAATCATAACCAAAGGTATTAATGGAAGTATTAATGAGCTTTTATCCCTGAGTACCTGTCTCTTCTCCTTTTTTGTATATTCATGCTTCCTTTTATATTACTTTATTTGACTTGCTTCATACAACGTAGGAAAGGTAGAGATGTAATCTTGTAATAGTAAAATAATATTATTTTACTACTCATGTCATCGCATCTAATTAATATAAGTATGGGCTACTTATTCGTATTTAATAAGATGTGATGGGTATTATAATTACTAAATCAGACCCAGAGTATACGGAGCTTAGTGTAGAGTGACCTGTCAGTTATGCACCAAATTTAAAGGATGTTGGGCTCAATCCATGCCCAACGCCCAGCAGAAAATCGGGCGCAAATGTATCCAGGTCCACTGTAGAGCTGGGCATGGACATGTCCAGGTCCACCAAGAGGCAGGGCATAGACGCGTCCAGGCCCAATGTGGAGTTAGACGCGGTCGTGTCCTGGCTTAACATGGAGTTGGGCATAGTAACATCCAGGCCAAGTCGAGGGACTAGATGAGGACTCGTCTGCGCCCAACATAGAGTTAGGCGTGGTCACATCTGGACCCATCGTTGAGCTAGGCATGTCCTGACCCAACATAAAGTTGGATGCGGTCATGTCCACGCCTAACATGGAACTGGGAGTAGATGCAATTGCGCCCAATGCAGAGTTAGGCATGGTTACATCTAGACCCATCATGGAGCTAGACATGTCCTGTCATATTTGGGCCCAGTTGGGGGATGGGATGAAGACATGTCCACACCCAACATAAAGTTGGGCGTGGTCGTATTTGGGCCCATTTAGGGGACTGGACGAGAACACATCCCATCCAATAAAAAATTGGATGTGGTCACATTTGGACTTATTGTGGGGCTAAGCATGCAGTTGCACCCTATATAGAGTTGGATATGAGTGTACCTCAATCTAATTTAAAGCTGGACACCTGAAAAGATATTTGGGTATGAGTGTACCAACCTAATTTGAAGCTGGACATGTGAAAAGACATTGCTTTATTTTGAATTATGACTGTCATGCATTGTTTGTTAAATAAGGTTGATTTGAGCACCCATGACTGATTAAATACAAATCGTATTCTCCTCTTCAATGTAAAATTGGTTAGATTTGGAAAACACAGGACTTCTCGAGCAGCTTCAGCTGCTAAAATTTGCTATGGATTTCTTCTTTCTCAACCCGCTCTTCTCCCTTCTCAACCCGTTGTCGATCTGTAAAAGATGCATCCATGCAACCTGTCTGGAACTCTTTGCTCTTCTATGCTTCTTCACACACCATAACTAATTGACTCGCATGAGAAATGGCGTGGTCAACACGGATATTGTACTCGTTCTATTCAACAGCAGTGGGGACTAGAGTCTATCGAACGATAGAATATTCTCAACATGAACTGAGACCCTTTCAACGGTTTTTAAAAAAAGACTAACCATGTTAAAAGTAAAGAGGGATAAGAAAGTCTTCCCCTTTCTAATCTTTTATTTTCTCTCAAGCAATATAAAGAATGCGAGGATCGATGGATGATTTGCCTTCTATCACTGTTATTTTGGATTCAAACAGAAAAGATACATTAATCTGAATACAAATGATTCAAACAAATTGGAGGATTGATTCATGGAATTTTTTCCTCGAAAACTCAAGAAAAAATTATGAGGGCAGATTGGCAGTTTATTATGAAATGTCAAAACAAGAAATAAATATTGAGGATTGATAGGGGAAGTAAACCACTAGAAAACATGAAAGTTGTAGGAAATTGTCTCAGCTTTCTAGGAAAATAAATGGAGGTCATTTGGACTTCTAGAACTCCAGATATGGGCCAAATACTAAACAGTGCTCGGGTTGTAGGATAGATTCAGACTTCCTTGTTGTTGTTACAATTTGGACTTGCAAATAGCTTTTTTAAATCTTGGGCTCCATGTGAAAATTGTAGACCTATGTCTTACCTTTCCATTCATATAAAGTAGGCCTAAATCCAAGATCTACAACTCCATATATGACCCAATTACCGAATAGTGTTCTGGTTTGAACTACTCCAACATCTCTTTGCAATTTTCGGGATGTATGTTTGGTCATGGCATGAAGAAATGGAAGTTTTGGTGGGAAATAGTTGCTTCTTTGTAATTTTCATATTCAACCCCTTCTTTACCTTTAGAGATTGACTCATCATCTTTCTCACATGGTTCAAGAGGGGATTTTTCAATAACCTTACCACTACGAAGAGTAGTGACTAATTTGACTTGATTTATGTGTTGGCTTCCAGAACTACTTGCATTTGCATTGTATTGTCATTTGGGATTTTGTTGTGGTTGAGATGAAAACTTACCTTTCTCTTGAAAACTGAGAGCATATATTAATTTTGCAAGAGTATATTTAAAATCTTTCATGTTTTGAGCAAGTTAAGTATTAATTGTCTCTTGCTTTTCGATAAATGCATGCAATGTTTCCTCAAGATTTCTTCTAGGAGGTGGAGCATAAGGAGGTGCATATCCATGAGAATTTTGAAAATAATTTTGTGCTTGAAACGGTGGTTATGAAGTTTGTACATTGTTATTATCACTTTTCTAATTGAAATTTGGGTGATTTTGCCAACTAGGGTTGTATATTTGCGAGTATAGGTTGTGGTTGGCCCTTTGCAAACTATTTAAAGCATGAGCTTATTCATGGAGACATTTCTTAAAAGAAGGCAAGGTTGGACAATCGTTGGTTGAGTGTTCATTTGTTTCACAGATTTGACACAGTTATTGGTTGAGTGTTCATTTGTTTCACATATTTGACACACAATGTTTTCAACAGATTTTAATTGACCACTCTTTTTCAATTCTAGTGCCTCGACTTTTCTAGCTAAAGATGCAAACTTGGCTTGAAGGTCATGATCTTCTCTAAGGTTGTACATACATCCACTAGATGTATGAGGATGAGTTTTACTCAGTGCCTCATAATTACCCGCGGTGTCTAAATTTTAAGTATGTTTAAAAGTTCCATTGCACATCAATTCAACCATTTATCTATCTCTAGGTGTTAACCCTTCATAAAAATATGAGACCAATCTCCATGTTTCAAAACCATGATGAGGGCAAGTATTAAGTATGTCTCGATACCTATCCCAACATTAGTAAAATGTTTCTCCTAGTTTTTGAGTGAGTGGTGATTTGTCTTTTGAAAGAGTTTGTTATGTGAGATGAGAAAAACTTCTTTAAAAGTTGTTGCATTTCATCCCAAGCACGAATGGATCCTGGTCTCAAATTTTATAGCCATGTTTTAGCTTTATCTTTTAATGAAAAAGGAAAAAAGCTTTAATCTAATGGTGTTCATACTATAATTTGAGTCATTATAAGTGTTATAGACCTCCTCAAATTATCTTAAATGTAAGTATGGATTTTCTAAATCCAAGCCATGAAAAGAAGGTAAAAGTTGAATAATGCCTGGCTTAAACTTAAAATAAGATGCAATAATAATAATAATAATAAAAAAAAAATAAAGAAAAAGAAGGAGAAGAAGAAGAAGATGAGAACTTTGAGATGAAATATTAATGTAAAGATTAAACAATGATAACAACAAATATCAAGGTCAGAGGATCCACTAATAGTATGTCAAACAAGTATAATATAAACTCTTGTTATTCAATTGGAAACAACACACAAATGAGGTTCCAATCAGATTATAAATTTTTAACATGATTAAATTAGTTATTTTATTCGATTAATGCTAATACTTGTAAATATTGTTAGGCATTCATGATTATAATTTATGTTAACAACAAATCAAGTTCCTTTCATAACTCAAATGTTGGTTATACCATACATTATGAGCTATAAGAGTGCCAAGTATTTGTTTTACCAAGTGTTATATAATATAAATCTAGATTAGTCATTTAACAAGCAAAGTATTAAAGAGTGAACAAGATAACAAATACAAAACATGTTAGTATCAAACATTAAAATCTATATTAAGTTTACACTATACTTATTCTGACACCATTAGTGTAACCTTTTCACCTTGACATAATAAACTTAGCTAAACATAATGAAAGAAAGTAAAATAAATAAACAAAATAAGAATATAAATAAGATAAAAGTTAACTAAGTAAAGGAAAGGAATTGAAAGGCATAAACTTGATATTAATGAAAGCAAAACTTAAGCATTACAAAGAGAGAAAGAGAGAAAGCAAGAGTATGATCTTGATCTGGAAATCAAGATGCCTAAATGCATTGCAAATGCTTCCTTTTATAGGCCAAAATTGAAAACTATTGATTTGATGACTAATAGATAAGTGAATGACCAACTCTTGACTTGGTGACAATCCTTATCTTCTGTTGTCTAACTAAAATATCATTGATAATATCAAAATTGAACCACTTAAAACATGAAAGTTGTAAGAAATTGTTTCAGCTTTCTAGGGTAAAAAATTAAGGTCATTTGGACTTCTAAAACTCCAAATATGGGTCAAACACTGAATAGTGTCGGGCTGGAGGACATATTCAAACTTCTTTGTTGTTATTACAATTTAGACTTGAAAATGGCCTTTTTAAATCTTGGGCCCATA
>NW_011501058.1:0-2532 GCF_000495115.2 Populus euphratica
TTATTACAAACTCTAAAAATGCACAAAAAAGCATTAAGATGGACCATAGCTGATATAAAAGGAATTAGTCCTTTCATTTGTACACATAGAATTTATTTAGAGGAAAATGCTAAACCCTCTAGAGAAATGCAACGAAGGCTAAATTCTAATATGAAAAAAGTAGTGAAAAATGAAATCATTAAGCTTCTAGATAATGAAATCATTTATCCTATTTCTGACAGCAAATGGGTAAGTCCTACCTAAGTTGTACCCAAGAAGTCTGGAGTCACTGTGATAATAAATGAGAATAATGAGTTAATTCCCACTAGAACTGTTACTGGTTGGCGCATGTGCATTGACTATAGAAAACTTGATTCAATGACTAGAAAAGATCATTTTTTTTACCTTTCATGGATCAAATCCTAGAAAGAGTTACAGGTCATGAATTTTATTGTTTCCTAGATGGCTATTCGGGTTACAACCAAATTGAAATTGCATTGGAAGATCAAGAGAAGACTACTTTCACATGTCCATTTGGTACTTTTGCATATCGAAGGATGCCTTTTGGATTATATAATGCACCAGCCACATTTCAAAGATGTATGCTTAGTATATTTAGTGATATGGTTGAACATTTTCTCGAGATTTTCATGAATGATTTTTCTGTGTTTGGCGATTCATTTGATGATTGTTTGAATAACTTAGAAAAGGTTTTGGCCAGGTGTGAAGAGAAGAATCTTGTGCTGAATTGGGAAAAATATCATTTTATGGTAATAAACGGCATTGTACTTGGTCGTATTGTTTCATCAAAAGGAATTGAGGTTGACAAATCTAAAATCGAGTTAATTGCAAACTTGCCAACACCAAAATTTCTTAAAGATGATAGATCATTCCTAGGACATGCTGGTTTTTATAGAAGGTTCATCAAATATTTTAGTGTAATATTGATTAGTACTTAAAAGTGCATTTTTATCAAGGTTATATATCATCATTTTGCACTTGAAGTATCAATAACTCCTTAACTAAAGCATGTTTTATAATAATATATCTAATAATATAAGATACCTTTAATTTATGGTAAATGTTCATTTTAAATGCAGGCCTATCACATAAATGAAAGGATTGATTGATGAATTTAAGAACTGAAATTGAAAGGATAAAGAGATGGCCAAACTTAGAAAAGAGATGTCGGTGCAATCCAAACCAGAACACTGTTCGGTAATTGGGTCATATCTGGAGCTATAGATCTCATATTTAGGTCTACTTTATATGGATGGAAAGGTAAGACATAGGCCTACAACTATCATATGGAGCCCAAGATCTAAAAAGGCCATTATCAAGTCCAAATTGTAGCAACAACAAAGAAGCCCGAATCTATCTTCCACCCCGAGCACTGTTCGGTATTTTGGCCATATCTGGAGTTCTAGAAGTCCAAATGAGCTGAATGTTTTACACAAGAAAGCTGAGACAATTGCCTACAACTTTCATGTTTGCAACTGGCTCCAATTTTGACGTTATCAATGACGTTTTGGGCAGACAAAAGAAGATAAGGATTGTCACCAAGTCAAAAGTTGGTCACCCACTTATCAATTAGTCATCAAATCAATAGTTCCCAATTTTGGCCTATAAAAGGAGGCATTTTCCATGCATTTAGGCATCTTGGTTTCCAGATCAAGATCATGCTCTTCCTTTCTCTCTTTGTATTTTTTATGCTTTGTTTTCATTAATATTAAGTTTATGCCTTTCATTTCCTTTCCTTTACTTAGTTAACTTTTATGTTCTTATTTTGTTTATCTATTTTGCTTTCTTTCATTATGTCTAGCTAAGTTAATTATGTCAAGGTGAAAAGGTTACACTAATGGTGTAAGAATAAGTATAATGTAAACTTAATATGAACTTTAATGTTTGATACTAACATGTTTTATATTTGTTATCTTGTTCACTCTTTAATACTTTGCTTGTTAAATGACTAATCTTGATTTATGTTGTATAACACTTGGTACAACAAATGCTTGGCACTTTCATAGCCCATAATGTATGGTATAACCGACACCTGAGCTATGAAAGGAACTTGATTTATTGTTAACATAAGTTATAATCATGAATGCTTGACGAGATTTACAAGTATTAGCATTAATTGAATAAGATGACTAATGTAATCATGTTAACAATATATAATCTGATTGGAACCTCCTTTGTGTGTGGTTTCCAATTCAATAATAAGAGTTTATACTATACTTGTTTGATATACCATTAGTGGAACCTCTAACCTTGACATTTGTTATTATCATTGTTTAATCGTTACATTAATATTCCATCTCAAAGTTCTCATCTTCTTCTTCTTCTTCTCCTTCTTTTTCTTTATTATTATTATTATTATTATTATTATTATTATTATTATTAGTACTACTACTACTACTACTACTACTACTACTACTACTACTACTACTACTACTACTACTACTACTACTACTACTACTACTACTACTACTACTACTACTACTACTACTACTACTACTACTACTACTACTACTACTACTACTACTACTACTA
>NW_011501058.1:5010-8629 GCF_000495115.2 Populus euphratica
TTTTTTTTTTCTTTTTAAAAATCTATATACATATAATTTAAAAACATCATGCATCTTTAACCCATGTAACGAGCTTTCAGCTAATGACTCCCAGACCAGTTGGTTTTAGGGCATTAGGTGTTGAGACACCCCTACGAGCTTAATAACTCGGGTCGCAGATACTGATATGTAGATAGTGCAATGTTTGATTCCTTTAAGCTTTTCTCCTCAACCCATGTAACAAGCGTTGGGCCAATAACTCCCAAGTCAGTTGACTTTAGGGTATTAGGTATTAAAACACCCCTTCGAGCTTAATTGCTTAGATTAGGGAGGCTACGAAACCAAAGTTATCTACATTTTTATTATCAGAACTTTTTTTTCTTTTTTTTCTTTTTTTTTAATTATATACTATCCCTTTTCCTTAGTTGTTACCTTTAACAAAAGAACATAAATAATATAATAATCCAATATGCAACCCACAATCATATGTTAAAGTGTGTGTGTGTAAATTAAGGTTTAAGAATACATGTTAAATAAGTATATGAGCAGAATTAAGTGATAACAATGCGAGAGTTTGTAAACCTGAATATTTCAAGAAGTATTATAATAGACCTTGTTAAGAATGGTTACTAAGATGAAATAGAAAACACAATGAAATAGATAACACTCAAGAGTCACTTTAACAAAAGAGCTCTTTTACTCTACCATCCTAGTAACAATAATTTTACACATGCTTTATGAAATAGAAAACACAATTAGTTTTTTTTTTTTTAGCTACTACCCTATCCCCCCAAACAAAATGAGACATTGTCCTCAATGTTCTAAGGTAGAAAGATAGAGTATAGAAGATATCACTTGAAATAACGAACACTAACAAACCTGAAACACACTTAAACAAATATAAGAAACAACAAAACACAAATATCATGCTATTAATAAAACCAAAAGACATAAGTTTTTACAAAGAAAAATTCAAATCACAGTTGTGATTGTGGCTCACATCTTCCCTTGGTTTTACGTCCAAGAATGACTTAAACACCCTCTATGGATCGAGGATAGGCTTCCCATCCAATTTTCTTAAAAACTGGCAAATAGGATCTTTTTTAGTCAGATTCCCAAGACTATGTCAAGTATGTTCTTTATGGAATATTGGCCATAAATCATGAATTGCACAATGCTTATCTCGACTATGATGAGACTTAAGAGTCAATAGAAGATTAAGTAAAGACTCTCTGTGTTTTGAAAGAAATCTCACCTTTTGACAATTTTCATAGGTTTTGTGGAATGCATGTGATTCCTTGAATATGGTGGGCCAATAAAATCCACTTTGCAAGATGTCTACAATCCTCTTTTTTGACGAGAAATGATCCCCACGTGCCTTAGAGTGACAAAATTTAATGAAATTACTTACCTCATTATTGGGAAAGCATCTTTGAAATATTTGATCAGGACGATAATTGAATAAGTAAGGGTCATCCCAATAAAAGTTTTGCACGTTGCTCAAAAATTTTCTTTTGTCTTCGATACTCCAGTGAGCTGGCAAAAATCCTGGAGCAAGAAAATTGATATTTTTAGCGAACCAAGGCATTGAACTAAGAGAAAATAGAGATTCCTCAGGAAAGTAATAATTGATTGGTATGATGTCGGGTGTCGAATCTGTTGTCACTTTTGATAAAAGATCTGCATCAATATTTTCGGTGCCTTTTTCATCATCGATTTCTTCCTGATTGGTCATGGCATGAGGAAATGGAAGTGCTGGTAGGGAATCAGTCTTTTCCTCACAATATTCAGATTCAACCCCTTCCTTACCCTTAGAGATTGACTTATCATCTTTCTCACATGGTTCAAGAGTGAGTTTTTTAATAACCTTACCACTGTGAAGAGTAATGACTGATTTGACTTGATCCATGTGTTGACTTCCAGAAGTACTTGCATTTGCATTGTATTGCCCCTTGGGATTTTGCTGTGGTTCAGATGGAAACTTACCTTTCTCTTGAAAATTGAGATCAAATGTGAATTTTGCAAGAGTATCTTTAAAATCTGTTATGCTTTGAGCAAGTTGAGTATTGATTATCTCTTGCTTTTCAATGAATGCATACAATGTTTCCTCAAAATTACTTCTAAGAGGTGGAGCATAAGAAGGTGCATATCCATAAGAATTTTGGAAATTATGGTGTGCTTGAAACTGTGGTGGTGAAGTTTATGCATTATCACTCTTCCAACTGAAATTTAGGTGATTTCTCCAACCAGGGTTGTATGTTTACGAGTATAAGTTATAATTGGGCCTTTGGAAACTGTTTAAAGCATGAGTTTGTTCATAGAGACATTCCTTAAAAGAAGGCAAGGTTGAACAATTATTGGTTAAGTGTTCATTTGTTTCACACATTTGACACACAATGTTTTCAACATATTTTAATTGACCATTCTTTTTCAATTCTAGTGCCTCAACTTTTCTAGCTAAAGATGCAAACTTGGCTTGAAGGTCATGATCTTCCCTAAGGTTGTACATACCTCCACTAGATGTATGAGGTTGAGTTTTACTTGGTACCTCATAATTACCAGCGGTGTCCCAATTTTGAGCATTTTCAGCTAACAAGTCTAAGTACTCAATTGCTTCATCAGGGTCTTTATCTTTAAAAGTTCCATTGCACATTAATTCAACCATTTGCCTATCTATAGGTATTAACCCTTCATAAAAATATGAAACCAATCTCCATGTTTCAAAACCATGATGAGGGCAAGTATTAAGCAAGTCTCGATACCTATCCCAACATTGGTAAAATGTTTCTCCTGTTTTTTGAGTGAAAGTGGTGATTTGTCTTTTGAAAGAGTTTGTTCTATGAGATGGGAAAAACTTCTTTAAAAACTGTTGCTGCATTTCATCCCAAGCACGAATGGATCCTAGTCTCAAATTTTATAGCCATGTTTTAACTTTATCTTTTAATGAAAAAAGAAAAAGCTTTAATCTGATGGTGTTCATGCTACAATTTAAATTATTATTTGTGTTGCAGACCTCCTCAAATTCCCTTAAATGCATGTATGGATTTTTCAATTCTAAGCCATGAAAAGAAGGTAAAAGTTGAATAATACCTGGTTTAAAATTAAAATGAGATGCATCGGGAGGAAAAACTATGCATAATGGTGCACTTGTTCTTGTGGGATTCATGTGATCTCTAAGTGTTCTAGCACGGTTATTCTCATTATTCTCATTATGAAGTGATTGATTATCTTCTTCGGTCATATTTTCTGAAAATGATGAGGATATCCTACAAAGTCTACCACTTGATGTATGTGACCACACTCTCATGCACGTGTAGGAATAGAATAAAAGGAAGAAGAAAACAAAAGAAGAAGAAGCAAGAGAAAAAAACAAAGTTATATACAAGAAAAGTGAAAAGAGAAAATAAAATAACTACTATAATTTATACAAAACTTATCTCCCCAGCAACGACGCCAAAAACTTGACACGACTAAGAGATTGATGTCTTCTCCCAAGTGGAGGAGTGTCGAAGTAATAATAACCCGGGAAGACCGGGTCGAACTACAGAGAGGTTAATTGTACAAATTATAAATAACAATAATACAACAACAATAATAATAATAGTAATAACCATAATAATAACAACAACAACAACAATAA
>NW_011501058.1:8701-28439 GCF_000495115.2 Populus euphratica
AATAATAATAATAATAATAATAATAATAAAGAAAAAAAAGGAGAAGAAGAAGAAGAAGATGAGAACTTTGAGATAAATATTAATGTAACGATTAAACAATGACAATAATAAATGTCAAAGTTAGAGGATCCACTAATGGTATGTCAAACAAGTATAGTATAAACTCTTATTATTCAATTGGAAACCACACACAAAGGAGGTTCCAATCAGATTATAGATTGTTAACATGATTACATTAGTCATCTTATTCGATTAATGCTAATACTTGTAAATCTCGTCAAGCATTCATGATTATAACTTATGTTAACAACAAATCAACTTCCTTTCATAGCTAAGGTGTCGGTTATACCATACAGTATGGGCTATGAAAGTGCCAACCATTTGTTGTACCAAGTGTTATACAACATAAATAAAGATTAGTTATTTAACAAGCAAAGTATTAAAGAGCGAACAAGATAACAAATACAAAACATGATAGTATCAAACATTAAAGTCCATATTGAGTTTACACTATACTTATTCTTACACCATTAGTGTAACCTTTTCACCTTGACATAATAAACTTAGCTAGACATAATAAAAGAAAGAAAAATAAATAAACAAAATAAGAACATAAATAAGATAAAGGTTAACTAAGTAAAGGAAAGGAAATGAAAGGCATAAACTTGATATTAATGAAAGCAACGCATAAACATTACAAAAAATACAAAGAGAGAAAGCAAAAGCATGATCTTGATCTCGAGACCAAGATGCCTAAATGCATGGAAAATGCCTCCTTTTATAGGCCAAAATTAGGAACTATTAATTTGATGACTAATTTATGAGTGGGTGGCCAACTCTTGACTTGGTGACAATCCTTATCTTCTCTTGTCTGCCCAAAACATTATTGATAACGTCAAAATTGGAGCCACTCAAAAACATGAAAGTTGTAGGCAATTGTCTCAGCTTTCTTGTGTAAATAATTCAGCTCATTTCAACTTCTAGAACTCCAGATATGACCAAAATACTGAACAGTACTCGGCCTGGAGGACTGATTCGGGCTTCTTTGTTGTTGCAACAATTTGGACTTGAAAATGACCTTTTTAGATCTTGGGCTCCATATGAAAGTTGTAGGCATATGTCTTAACTTTCCATCCATATAAAGTAGACCTAAATCTGAGATCTATAGCTCCAGATATGACCCAATTACCGAACAGGGTTCCGATTTGGATTGCACCGACATCTCTTTTCTAATTTTGGTCATCTTTTTGCCCTTGCAATTTAAGTTCTTAAAGTCATCAATCAATCTTTTTATTTATGTGATAGGCCTACATTTAAAATGAACATTTACCACAAATTAATGCTATCTTATATTATTAGATATATTATTATAAAACATGCTTTAGTTAAGGAGTTATTGATACTTCAAGTGCAAAATGATAATATAAAACCATGATAAAAATGCACTTTTAAGTACTAATCAGAAGCCAATACATGGATCAAGTCAAATCAGTCACTACTCTTCATAGTGGTAAGGTTATTGAAAAACCCACTCTTGAACCTTGTGAGAAAGATGATGAGTCAATCTCTGAGGGTAAGGAATTGGTTGAATTTGAAAATTGCAAAGAAACGACTGATTCCCCGCCAACACTTTGATTTTCTCATGCCATGACCAATCAAGAAGAAATCAAGGATGAAAAAAGCATCGAAAATGTTGATGCGAATTTTTTATCAAAAGTGACAACAGATTCGACACCTGACATCACACCAATCGATGATTACTTTCCTGATGAATCTCTACTTTCTCTTAGTTCAATGCCTTGGTTTGCTAAAAATATCAATTTTCTTGCTTCAGGATTTTTACCAGCTCACTAGAATACCGAAGATAAAAGAAAATTTTTGAGCAACGTGCAAAACTTTTATTGGGATGACCCTTACTTATTCAATTATTGTCCTGATCAAATATTTCAAAAATGCATTCCCGACAATGAGGTAAGTAATGTCATTAAATTTTGCCACTCTAAGGCACGTGGGGATCATTTCTCATAAAAAAAGAGGATTGTAGAAATCTTACAGAGTGGATTTTACTAGCCCACCATATTCAAGGAGTCACATGCATTCCGCAAAAACTGTGAAAATTGTCAAAATGTGGGATTTATTTCAAAACACAGAGAGTCTTTAGATAATCTTCTATTGACTCTTAAGTCTCATCATAGTCGAGATAAGCATCATGCAATTCATGACTTATGAACCTATTTTCATAAAGAACATGCTTGATATAGTCTTGGGAATCTGACTAAGAAAGACCATATTTGCTAGTTTTTAAGAAAATTGGATGGAAAGCCTATCCCCGACCCATAGAGGGCGTTTAAGCCGTTCTTAAACGTAAAACCAAGGGAAGATGTGAGCCACAATCATAACTACCTGTACATACACATGCTTTTTCAAAAGTAAATAAATAAAGAGAGAGAGAGTGTGTGTGAGACTCTAGCTGGCCTACATATAGGTGGTATGATTGCCTTTCTAATTTCTCATCTATAAAATCCTCTCTTCCTTCCTTTCATTTCTACTCAACCCATACATTCAACAAATACAAAAGTGTGTAGAAATGGCAAGTTCCTCAGGTCATCATATAAGAAATATTTGTGTTTTTGGTGGATTTAATCATGAGAAAGAAAAGTAGTTTTTAGAATCAGCAAATCATCTTGGTGAAGTGCTAGCTGAGAGAAAGATTCATTTAGTGTATGGGGGAGGCAGTCTTAGGTTAATGGGAGGTGTGTTAATAGCTGCATTTTTAGGAGGTAGTCAAGTTTTGGGGGTTGTCCCCGAAGCTTTAGCAAAAGGGGACATCATTGGAAAAACAATTGGAGAAGAACTTCAGGTCTCCACAATGTCAGCTCGAATGAATGCAATGTTTAACCATGTTGATGCCTTCATTGCTTTACCAGGTGGTTTGGGCACATTGGAAGAGATCTTTCATATTTCCTCTTGGGCCCAACTGCACATTCACCATAAACCCATAGGTTTGTTAAATATTAATGGTTATTATGATAAGTTGTTGTCTTTTCTTGATCATGCTGTGGAACATGAATTTCTAACATCTTCTACACGACAAATCATAATCTCTACTGCTACTACTGAACAATTGATTGACCAACTACAATCTTTCATTCCCTGTAATTGATCCTTCCACGAGTCGCATAAATTGGTCAACTAAGGAAAGCCATAAAACGCTTAGATTGGATTTGAGCCTTCATTTGTGAATCTTTGTGCCTTTTGGTTTTATTATTGTGTTTTGTTATTACTTATATTTGTTTCAGTGTGTTTCAGGTTTGTCAATGTTCGTTATTACAGGTGATATCTTCTATACTCTATCTTTCTACCTTTAAACATTGAGGACAGTGTCTCGTTTTAGTTAGGGGGAGAGGGTAGTAGCTAAAAAAAAAAAACTGTGTTTTCTATTTCATAAAGCATGTGCAAAATTGTTGTTACTATGATGGCAGAGTAAGGAGAACTTTTATAACTCTTGAGACGCATCTTAGTAACCATTCTTAACAAGATCTATTATAATACTTCATGAAATATTCAGATTTATAAACTCTCGCATTGTTATCACTTAATTATGTTCATATACTTATTTAACATGTATTCTTAAACCTTAATTTACACACACACACTTTAACATATGATTGTGGGTTGCATATTGGATTATTACATTATTTATATTCTTTTGTTAAAGGTAACAACTAAGGGAAAGGGATAGTATATAATTAAAAAAAGAAAAAAAAGAAAAAAGGAGAATATCATAATAATAAAAATATAGATAAGTTTGGTTTTGTAGCCTCCCTAACCTAAGCAATGAAGCCCGAAGGGGTGTTTTAACACCTAATACCCTAAAGTCAACTAACTTGGGAGCTATTGGCCCAACGCTTGTTACATGGGTTAAGGAGAAAAGCTTAAGAGAATTAAACATTCCACTATTTACATATCAGTATCTGCGACCCGAGTTACTAAGCTCGTAGAGGTGTCTTAACACCTAATGCCCTAAGACCAACTGGTCTGGGAGTCATTAGCCGAAAGCTCGTTACATGGGTTAAAGATGCATGGTGTTTTTAAATTATATGTATATATATTTCAAAAAAAAAAGAAGAAAAAAAAAGACAAAAATAATAATCCCAACCCAAGGAAGTTAACTTTAAACATTAGAACAAAAATTTTGTTTTCTTCCAAGAAAAGCCCCATAATAATGTGTTGATACATTGAGCACAAAAGAAAGGTTTATGAATATCTTGTTAAGAGGTATTGAGCAAGTATATAAATTTAACGAGAGTTTGTTTATCTTGATAGATTAATGGAAGTTAAATGATGAATACCTTACTTTGTGGAATTTGCAAATTGTTTTTCTATTTTAACGCTTTGATTACTAGGGACTAGTAATAAGCTGGTTAGGGGGTGTGATTAGTACTTAAAAGTGCATTTTTATCAAGGTTTTATATTATCATTTTGCACTTGAAGTATCAATAACTCCTTAACTAAAGCATGTTTTATAATAATATATCTAATAATATAAGATACCTTTAATTTGTGGTAAATGTTCATTTTAAATGCAGGGCTATCACATAAATGAAAGGATTGATTGATGAATTTAAGAACTGAAATTGAAAAGATAAAGAGATGGCCAAACTTAGAAAAGAGTTGTCAGTGCAATCCAAACCGGAACACTGTTCGGTAATTGGGTCATATCTGGAGCTATAGATCTCAGATTTAGGTCTACTTTATATGGATGGAAAGGTAAGATATAGGCCTACAACTTCTATATGAAGCTCAAGATCTAAAAAGGCCATTTTCAAGTCCAAATTGTTGCAACAACAAAGAAGCCCGAATCTGTCCTCCAGCTCGAGCATTGTTCAGTATTTTGGCCATATTTGTTGAATGTATGGATTGAGTAGAAATGAAAGGAAAGAAGAGAGAATTTTATATATGAGAAATTGAAAAGGCAATCATACCACCTATATGTAGGCCACCTAGAGTGTCACACACACACACTCCCTCTTTATTTATTTATTTATTTATTTTTGAAAAAAACATGTGTATGTACAGGTAGTTGTGATTGTGGCTCACATCTTCCCTTGGTTTTACATCCAAGAACGGCTTAAACGCCCTCTATGGGTCGGGGATAGGCTTCCCATCTAGTTTTCTTAAAAACTGGCAAACAGGGTCTTTTTTAGTCAGATTCCGAAGACTAAGTCGAGCATGTTCTTTATAAAAATGGGTTCATAAGTCATGAATTGCATGATACTTAGTCAGATTCCGAAGACTAAGTCGAGCAAGTTCTTTATAAAAATGGGTTCATAAGTCATGAATTGCACGATACTTATCTCGACTATGATGAGACTTAAAAGTCAATAGAAGATTATCTAAAGACTCTCTATGTTTTGAAATAAATCCCACCCTTTGACAATTTTCACAGGTTTTGTAGAATGCATGTGATTCCTTGAATATAGTGGGCCAGTAAAATCCACTTTGTAAGATTTCTACAATCCTCTTGTTTTACAAGAAATGATCCCCACGTGCTTTAGAGTGACAAAATTTAATGAAATTACTTACCTCATTGTCGGGAATGCATTTTTGAAATATTTGATTAGGACAATAATTGAATTAGTAAGGGTCATCATCCCAATAAAAATTTTACACGTTGCTCAAAAATTTTCTTTTGTCTTTGGTACTCTAGTGAGCTGGCAAAAATCCTGAAGCAAGAAAATTGATATTTTTAGCAAACCAAGGCATTGAACTAAGAGAAAGTAAAGATTCATCAGAAAGTAATCATCAATTGGTGTGATGCCGGGTGTCACATATGTTGTCACTTTTGATAAAGGATCCGCATCAACATTTTCGATGCCTTTTTCATCCTTGATTTCTTCTTGATTGGTTATGGCTTGAGGAAATGAAAGTGCTAGTGGGGAATCAGTCTTTTCCTCACAATATTCAGATTCAACCCTTTCTTTACCCTTAGAGATTGACTCATTATTTTTCTCACAAGGTTCAAGAATTGATTTTTTAATAACTTTACCACTACAAAAAGTGATGACTAATTGGTCATTTCTTTGTCCTTTCAATTTCAGTTCTTAAATTCATCAATCAATCCTTTTATTTATATGATAGGCTTGCATTTAAAATGAATATTTACCATAAATTAAAGGTATCTTATATTATTATATACGATATTATAAAACATGCTTTAGTTAAGGAGTTATTGATACTTCAAGTGCAAAATAGTGATATAATACTTTGATAAAAATACACTTTTAAGTACTAATTAAAAGTGTATAAGGATCAATTGAAGCTTAATAAAACTAAGGAAGCTAAATAATAATTTATGAAAAATAATGGTGAGGATGTGAGACCAAATGAAACTAAAGTGAGTTATGAGTATGAAATAATTGGGGGAAAAGTTTCAACCATTAAAAATAGGATTAAAGAATTTAGTAAAATAAAATAACAAGACATAGGGAAAGCCGAGAGTGGAGAGAAAAAAATAAAGGTGAGAAAAGAAGAGTGTAAGGAAATTGGGGAAACATCTTATTTTTTTTACTCAAAACAAAGTGACCTTACTTGCTCTCATCACTCCAACATGCCTAGATTTTATAAGGCGACATACTCTAATTCTAATGAATTGAAATTTTTGTGTTCCTAGTGTTACTAAAGTACTTTTATAGGAATTTAAGGATGTCTTTCATGAAAAGAACCTTAGTAGTTTGCCACCAATTTGAAGGATTAAACATTAAATTGATTTTGTGTCAAAATCATTAATTCCAAATTGGTCATCTTATAAAACTAATATTGAGGAGACTAAGAAGCTTCAAAGGAAAGTAGAAGAGTTGGTGTTAAAAGGGTACATTTGAGAAAGTATGAGTCCTTGTGTAGTTCCAGTATTACTTGTGCCTAAAAAGGACAATATTTGATGTATGTGTGTTGATTATAGAGCCATATACAACATTATGGTAAAGTATAAATATTGTATCGCTAGATTAGATGATATGCTTAATGAGCTAAATGATTCTTCTATGTCTTCTAAAATTGATTTGAAAAGTGGTTATAATCAAATTATAATGAAAGAAGGAGATCAATGAAAAGCAACATTTAAAACTAGTGCCTTTAGTACATTTATAGGATTAATGAATCATATGCTGAGATCTTTCATTGGAATTTTTTTTTCCTATTTTAATGATATCTTGATTTATAACAAAGGATTAGATGATCAAATTAATAATTTAGGATAGGTCCTTGAAATACTTAAAAAGAAGAAGATTATATGCATATCTAAAGAAGTGTGATGTTTGCATTAAAAGAAATGTGTTCTTAGGTTATATTGTTAAAGCAAAAGGGATTAAGATGGATGAGGCAAAGATCAAGGCTATTCAAGAATGGCCTACATCAAAGATGATAAGTGAGGTAAGAAGTTTTCATGATTTAGCTAGTTTTTATAGAAAATTTGTTAAAGATTTTAGTACTCTAGCTACATCATTGACTAAAATTATAAAGAAAATGATAGGATTTTGTCATAGATTGTGGCTCATAGACAAATACTAGAATGGAGCAAAGCATATCGAGCAAAATGCTTCTTTTTAAAATTCAATATGATCAAGTTTGATGAATTAGGAAATTTCAGATTATGGAAAATGAGAGTGAATGATTTGTTGGTATAGTAATGTATGGTGAAGATGTTATACAAAAAGCAACTAAAAGGAATGGATGATATAGATTGATAATAATTAAAAGAGAGGGTTGTGGTAACTATCAGGTTTTGTCTAGATGCTATCACGTTAAGGATGAGGAATTACCGGTGACAATTTGGGCAAAACTAAAAAGTCGATATATGTCCAGGTCATTATCAAACAAACTTTATTTTAAACAGAAATTGTTTGGTCTTAAGATGTTAGAGGGTACATATTTGAATCAGTATATCAACATGTTCAATCATATCATTAGTGATTTTAAAAGAATTGATGTGAAGTTTAATGATCAAGACAAGATGTTAATATTACTAAATTCCTTACCTATTCTCTTATAAATGAAAATTTGGTTACAACTCTGATATAGGGTAAATAAACTCTCATATTGGAAGAGATCACAAGTCTTTATTAAGCTTTAATTTGAGGAGGAAAGTTGGTGATGAAAATTCATAAGGTGAAGGGTTGGCGGTGAGGAGTAATTAAAAGGTTAGGAGAAAAAAAATCCTATAGTGAATCGAGGAACATTGAAGCTCGGTCCAAATCCTAGAAAAGGAAGAATATATAGTGTTTTAAGTGTTGAAAAATAGGGCATATAAAACAAGAATGTCCAAAGAAAAAGAAGAGGGTGTAGAGAACAAAGAGAGTTTATCAAAGTTTGCAAATCTAGTGGAAGAAGACATAAAGAACGATAGTGAAAACATGATTATCCAGTTTGGATCATCCCATAGATTTTTGGATATTGGATTCGACATGTTTTTACCACATGACTCTCAATAAAGATTGGTTAGAAAACTACAAATTAGTCAATTCTGATTTTGTTCTAATGGATAATGATGATCTATATAAAGTTGTTGTGATAGGAAATATCAAAACTAAAATGTTTGATGGTGTTGTTAGAACTTTGTGAGATGATAGACATATATCTGATTTGAGGAAGAATCTGATTTCATTAAGCACTTTAAACCATAATAGGTTTCACTTCAAGTCTGAAGATAGAGTATTAAATATTTATAGACTGTTAAGTGCCATAATTATAGGAGGAGTTATAGTTATAAAATCTGAGTCAGATAATATAATCTTCTAGCACAGACGACTAGGACAAATGGGTGAGCATGGAATGATCGAGCTTTATAAGATGAAAATATTAAAAGGTGCCAAAACATGCAAACTTGATTTATGTCGGTATTGTATTATTGGCAAATAGAATAAGATGTAGTTCAAGATAGCCACACACAAGATAGAGGGGATTTTTAACTATGTTCATACAGATATTTGGGGTCCAATAAAGGTAGCATTATATAAAGGATATATGTACTTCATTGATGACTATTCATGAAAGGTTTGGGTGTACTTCATACAACATAAATCATAAATGTTTACCAAGTTCAAGGTATGGAAAACAAAAGTAGAAAACTAGACAAGGAGGAACATCAAATGCCTTAGGTCAAACAATGGTACTAAGTACATAAATTTGAAGTTCATGGAATTGTGTGTGTAGCATGGGATTGAAAGATACTTCATAACATGCAAGATACCATAATAGAATGGTGTAGTGAAAAAGATGAACAAAATAGTAGTTGAAAAAGGTAAGTGTCGTAAGTTGAATGCATATTTTGCTAAGAACTTTTGGGTATAAGCAATGAATATGACATGTTTTTTATTAACAAATCACCTAGGGCAGCATTAGATAGGAAAGTAGCAGAAGAGGTATGGATAAATAGTCTAATAAACTACTCTAGTTTTATAGTGTTTGGAAGTCCAGCCTATGTGCATGTTTTTAGTGATGAAAGGTCCAATATTGATGCAAAGTTTAGATAACGTTTCTTTTTAGGGTATTAGAAAAGGGTGAAAGGTTGCACGCTCTAGGATTCAAAGGAAAGCAAGGTAATGATTAGTAAAGATGTGATTTTTTATGAAAAAACCATGTTGCAGTATAATCAGAAAAGAAAGAAACAAGTTTCAAAAAATTACAGCAACAATAACCATGAGGTGTAGGTGGCGCTAGATACTTATATTAAGGAAAAAACTATTGAGAATTTAGGGAGTTCTAGTTCAAAAGATCAACAACATGACAATATATCTTTAGGTAGGCCTAGATGCACTATCAAGCCACCCATCAAGTATGGCTTTAAAGATTTGATGCAATTATTACTAGTAGCTAGGATCTTACCACATTTCAGGAGACATTCGACAACCAAGATATAAGTAAATGGATGGGTGTTAAGGAAGAAGAAATAAAGTCTTTGCATAAAAACTAAACATGAGAGTTTGTTGAACTTTTAGAAAGGAAGATGGTGATAGGAGGAAAATAGGTTTACAAAAAGAAAGGAGCAACATCAAAACAAGATATGTGAGAAGTTCAACACTCGTTTAGTAGAAAAGGGTTATTCACAAAACAAAAGGGTTAACAATGATGATATACTTTCCCATATAGTTAAAAATACTTCCTGACATGACCAAAAGATTGATGCTTTCTCTCAAGTGTAAGAGTGTTGAAATAATAAGTAACCCAGCAAAACCGGGGTCAAACTACAGGGAGGTTAACTATATAAATAATAATAATAATAATAACGGTGATGGTGATGGTGATGGTGATGGTGATGATTAATTAAAGATGACTTTGAGATGTAATATTAATGTGAAGATTAAATAATGATAAAAACAAATATCAATGTTAGAGGATTCACTAATGGTATTTCAAATAAGTATAGTATAAACTCTTTTTATTACTTAACTAGAAACCACACACAAAGAAATTTCTAATCGGATTATAAATTGTTAATATGATTACATTAGTTATCTTATTCGAATAATGTTAATACTTGTAAATGTTGTCAGGTATTCATGATTATAATTTATGTTAACAACAAATTAAGTTCCTTTTATTGTACAAGTGTCAGTTATACCATACAGTTGATCTCTAAAAGTGCCAAGTATTTGTTATACCAGAAGTTATACAACATAAAACTAGATTAACCATTTAACAAGCAAAGCATGTTAGTATCAAATATTAAGGTTCATGTTGAGTTTATACTATACTTATTCTTTCACCATTAGTGTAACATTTTCACCTTGACATAATACACTTAACTAAACATAATAAAAAAGAAAAACATAAATAAAAAAGATAAGAACATAAATAAGATAAAAGTTAACTAAGTAAAGGAAAGGAAATGAGAAGAATAAACAAGAGATTGATATAAGCAAAACTTTTCGTTACAATAATGAGAGAGTAAGAACATGATCTTGATCTGAAAACCAAGATGCTTAAATGCATGGCAAATGCCTTCTTTTATAGGCCAAAATTTAAAACTATTGATTTGTTAACTAATTATTGAGTGGGTGGCCATATCTTGACTTGGTGACAATTCTTATCTTCTTGCTTGAACAAAACATCATTGCTAACATCAGAATTTGAATAGATTGTCTTCATAAAATTCTAGGAAATTGTCTTAACTTTCCAATAAAAAAAAATCAGTGTATTTAGACTTCTAGAACTCGAGATATGCGCTAAACACTAAATAATATTTGGGTTGTAGGACAGATTCAGATTTTTATTTTGATGCTAAGATGTAGACTTTCAAATGAGAGAATTAAGTCTTGGATTATCATGAATGTTTTATGCCTATATCTTAGCTTTTTAGCCATATAAACCAAACTGAAATCCAAGATCTGTAGCTTTAGATATGACCCAATGACTGAATAGTGCTTTAGTTTAGACTGAACCAGCATCTCTTTTCTAAACTTAGCTCTCTCTTTATCTTTTCAATTTCAGTAGTTAAACACTTCAATCAATCCCTTGATTTATATAATAAGCTTGCATTTAAGATGAACATTTACCATAAATTAAAGGTATCTTATAGTTTAAACATGATATTATAAAGCATGCTCTAGTTAAGGAGTTATTGATACTTAAAGTGCAAAATGATGATATAAAAACTGATATATAGATAATGCAATGTTTGATTTCCTTAAACTTTTCTTCTTAACCCATATAACAAGCTTTAGGCCAATAGCTCCCATGCCAGCTGACTTTAGGGTATTAGATCTTAAAATACCCCTTCAGGCTTAATTACCTAGGTTAGGGAGGCTATGAAACCAAACTTATCTACGTTTTTATTATCATCAATATTATCAAATAGTTTTTGTTGTTTTTTTTTTAAATTATATATTATCCCTTTCACTTAGTTGTTACCTTTTATAAAAGAACATAATTAATGTAATAGTCTAATATGCAACCTACATTCATATGTTAAAGTGTGTGTGTAAAAATGAAGGTTTAAGAATACTTATTAAATGAGTATATGAGCATAATCAAGTGATAATAATGCGAGAGTTTGTAAATATGAATATTTCATGAGAAGTGTGTGATAGACCTTGTTATGAATATTGCAAATAATTATTGAAAAATATTTACCAATATGTGTCTCCAGAGTCAACAAAATTCTTCCTTATATTGCCATCCTAATAACAGTTTTGTCAAATGGTTTTAATAATAACAAAAACAAAGTTTTTTTTTTTAATGTCAACTACTACCCTTTCTCCTCAACCAAAACAAGATATTGTCCTTAATATCATAAGGTAGAAATATAGAGTATAGAAAACATCACATGAAAAAAAAACACTAACAATCCTGAAACACACTTAAACAAATATAAAAAATAATAAAATAAAATAATATGCTATTGACACGACTAAAAGATTGATGTTTTCTCCCAAGTGTAGGAGTGTCGAAGTAATAAATAACCTAGCAAGATCGAGGCTGAACCACAGGAGGTTAATTGTATAAATTATAGATAAGAACAACAACAACAATAACAACAATAATAATAGTAGTAATAATAATAATAGTAATAGTAATAGTAGTAATAGTAGTAGTAGTAGTAGTAATAGTAATAATAAAGAAAAAGAAGAAGAAAAAGAAAAAGAAAAAAAAGTTGATGAGAACATTGAGATGGAATATTAATGTAATGATTAAACAATGATAACAACAAATGTCAAGGTTAGAGGATCTACTAATGGTATATCAAACAAGTATAGTATAAAATTTTATTATTCAATTGAAAACCACACACAAAGAAGGATCGAATCAAATTATAAATTATTAACATGATTACATTAGTTATCTTATTCAATTAATGCTAATACTTGTAAATCTCATGAGGCATTCATAATTATAACTTATGTTAACAACAAATCAAGTTCCTTTCATAGCTTAGGTATTGATTATACCATATAGTATGAGCTATGAAAGTACTAATCATTTGTTATACCAAGTGTTATACAACATAAATCCAGATTAGTCATTTAACAAGCACAACATTAAAGAGTGAACAAGATAACAAATATAAAACATGTTAGTATCAAACATTAAAGTCCATGTTAAGTTTACACTATACTTATTCTTACACCATTAGTATAACCTTTTCACCTTGACATAATAAACTTAACTAAACATAATGAAAGAAAGAAAAAATAAATAAACAAAATAAGAACATAAATAACATAAAAGTTAACTAAGTAAAGGAAAGGAAATGAAAGGCATGAACAAGATATTAATGAAAGCAAAACTTAAGTATTAAAAAAATACAAATAGAGAAAGTAAGAGTATGATCTTGATCTAGAGACCAAGATGCCAAAATGCAAGGCAAATGCCTTCTTATATTGGCCAAAATTAGAACCTATTGATTTAATGACTAATTAATGAGTGGGTGACCAACTCTTAACTTGGTGACAATTCTTATCTTTTCTTGTCTGCCCAAAACGTTACTGTTAACGTCAGAATTGAAACCACTTGAAACATAAAAGTTGTAGGAAATTGTCTCAGCTATTTTTTTTAAAAAAAATAATGGTCATTTGGACTTCTAAAACTCCAAATATGAGCCAAACACTAAACAGTATTCAGGTTACAGGACAGATTCAGACTTCTTTGTTGCTGCTATAATTTGGACTTGAAAATGACCTTTTTAAATCTTGAGCTCCATGAAAGTTGTAGGTCTATCTTGGGCTTCATGAAAGTTGTAGGCCTATGTCTTACCTTTCCATCCATATAAAGAAGACCTAAATCTGAGATTTACAGCTCTAGATATGACCCAATTATTGAATAGTGTTCCGGTTTAGACTATACCATCATCTCTTTTCTAAGTTTGGCCATCTCTTTATCCTTTCAATTTCATTTCTTAAACTCATCAATCAATCCTTTCATTTATGTGATAGACCTACATTTAGGATGGACATTTACCATAAATTAAAGGTATCTTATAGTATGATACATGTTATTATAAAACATGCTTTAGCGAAGGAGTTATTGATAATTCAAGTGCAAAATGATGGTATAAAACCTTGATAAAAATGTACTTTTAAGTACTAATAAGTTATTAATAAAACAAAAAGGCATAAGGTTTTACAAATGAAGGCTCAAATCCAATCTAAGTTTTTTACAACTTTTCTTAGTTAACAAATTTAGGCTACTTATGGAGGGATCAATTATAGGGATGAAAGATTGTAGTTAGTCAATCAATTGTTCAACAGTAGCAGCAAATATTATAATTTATCATGCCGAAGATGTTAGAAAATCTTGTTCCACAACATGATCAAGAAAAGACAATAACTTATCATAAAAATCATTAACATTTAACAGACCTATAGGTTTATGGTGAATGTGAAGTTATGCCTAAGAGAAAAGAAGAAAGATCTTTTCTAATATGCCCAGAGCACCTAGTAAGGCAATGAAGGCATCAACGTGTTTAAACATTGCATTCATTCGATAAGACATTATGAGATATATACTTCCTCTTCAATTGTTATTCCAATGATGACCCCTTTTGCTAAAGCTTTGGGGAGAACTCCTAAAACTTGACTACCTCTTAAAAATACAGTTATTGACACACCCGTTATTAACCCAAGGTTGTCTCTCCTATATACTAAATAAATCTTTCTCTTAGCTAGTACCTGACCAAGATAATTTGCTAATTCTAAAAACTCTATTTCCTTTTCAAGACTGGATCCACCAAAAACACAAATATTTCTTATGTGATGACTTGAGGAACCTGTCATTTTTGCACATTTCTATATCTATTGAATGTATGGGTTGAGTGGAAATAAAAGGAAAGAAGAGAAGATTTTATAGATGATAAATTAAAAATGCAATCATACCACCTATATATAGGCCAACTAGAGTCTCTCTCTCTCTCTCTATCAATTTATTTAATATTTTTTTGCACGACGTTTCTTTGCAAAAGTGCTTTTACCTGTTCCAGACATGTGTGAAATGAAGGAGTTAGAGGACTCACCTGATAATCGGACCTTTGCTTCAATCAACCAACGAATATCTTCAGGAATTCCATGATTCATTAACAATCTCAATCTTGCACATCTAGCACGGTAAATTTTTGTAATCGCATTCTGAGGCAGAGCGGGAAAATACTTTTTCAAGTTTTCAAGATTAGTGTCCATTTTGAAATGAGAATTGGAAGAGAGATTCAAAGAATTGCACAAATATATACACAGATATCAGTTATTGTGGGAAACTGGAAGAACCGACTTAAGTCACGGAGTACCGTTATCTGCCATTTGACCGGGGTGAGAGAAACTAGCAAAAATCACTAAAAAAGAAACACAAAAATAATGTGAGAAAAAGAAAATAATCAACCTTTATCTACAAGATCATTCAAACCAATTGATTCATTTTCACTAGGAAAATTATCAAAGTAAGCTTTCAAACGATGTCCATTTTCCTTAAAATCATTGTCATTCATTGAATTCTCAATATCACAGGTCCCATAAGGATTGCTCCATCTTAATCTTAGCTCTTTAGAGAATGCATAGAGTTGAGAATTATAAAACAAAACTTTTTGACCAGTATCAACTTTTTGACAATTTTCACAAGTTTTGTAGAATGCATGCGTGTCCTTGAACATGGTGGGCTAATAAAATCCATTTTGAAAGATTTTTGCAGCTATCTTTTTTGACGAGAAATAACTTCCACATGCTTCGGAATGAAAAAGTTTAATGACACTACTTACCTCATTGTCGGGAATGAATCTTTGAAATATTTGATCAGGACAATATTTGAATAAGTTAGGGTCATCATAATAAAAGCTCTTCACTTCGTTCAAAAACTTTTCTTTGTCTTGGGTACTCCAATCAGCTGGCAAATCTCCTAAAGCAAGAAAATTGATATTTTTATCATACCAAGGCATTGGACTAAGAGAAAGTAAGGACTCGTTAGGAAAGTAATCATCGATTGGTGTGATGTCAGATGTCGAATTTGTTGTCACTATTGACAAAAGATTCGCATCAACATTTTCAGTTCGTTTTTCATCCGTGATTTCTTCTTCAGAATAAATCATTTGCAAATCTTCAGATTCATCCAATTCATTTTTACTTAAAGTAGATTCAAGTTGATCATAAACTAATTCGTCAATATGATCTACTTCTTGTAAATCATTATCATCTCCACGTTGCTTGCAAATGTTGAAAATATTCATCTCCAATGTCATGTTTCCAAATGATAGCTTCATCAGTCCATTCCTATAATTAATCAATATGTTAGAGGTTGCAAGAAACGGACGTCCTAAGATAATAGGAAATGAATTACATGCTTTAACAGGTTCTGTGTCCAAGACACTAAAATCCATAGGATAAATGAATTTATCGACTTGTACTAACACATCTTCAATTATTCCTCTAGACACTTTTACAGATCTATCGGCAAGTAAAAGAGATATAGAAGTTGGTTTTAACTCACCTAGATCAAGACTCTGAAAAACTAAATATTGAAGTAAATTCACACTAGAACCGAGATCAAGTAAGGCTCTTTCAATTTTATACTCTCCAATAAAGCAAGAAATTATAGGACAACAAGGGTCTTTATATTTCAAAGCATTATTGTTTTGAAGAATAGCACTTACTTGTTCGGCTAGAAAGACTTTCTTTTTCACATTCAATTTCCTCTTCACAGTGCATAGATCTTTTAAACATTTAGCATAGGAAGGAACCTATTTAATAGCATCCAGCAAAGGTATATTGATCCTTACTTGTTTGAAAGTTTCAAAGATTTCAGAGCTGTGATTGACTTTCCTTTGTTTGGTCATGACTTGAGGAAATGGAAGTGCTGGCGAAGAATTAGTATTTTCTTTGCAATTTTCAGATTGAACCCCTTCCTTACCCTCAGAGATTGACTCGTTATCTTTCTCATAAGGTTCAAGAGAGGGTTTTTCAATAACCTTACCACTGCGCAGAGTAGTGACTGATTTGACTTGATCCATGTGCTGGCTTCCGGAACTACTTGCATTTGCATTGTATTGCCCATTGGGATTTTGTTGTGGTTGAGATGGAAACTTACCTTTCTCTTGGAAACTGAGAGCAGATATTAATTTTGCAAGAGTATCTTTAAAATCTATCATGTTTTGAACAAGTTGAGTATTGATTGTCCCTTACTTTTCAATGAATGCATGCAATGTTTCCTCAAGATTTCTTCTAGAAGGTGGAGCATAAGGAGGTGCATATCCATGAGAATTTTGGAAATTGTGGTGTGCTTGAAATGGTGGTTGTGAAGTTTGTGCATTGTTGTTCTCACTCTTCCAACTAAAATTTGGGTGATTTCTCCAACCAGGGTTGTATGTTTGTGAGTATGGGTTGTGGTTGGCCCTTTGGAAACTGTTTAAAGCATGGGCTTGTTGATTAGTACTTAAAAGTGTATTTTTATCATGGTTTTATATCATCATTTTGCACTTCAAGTATCAATAACTCCTTAACTAAAATATGTTTTATAATAATGTATCTAATAATATAAGATACCTATAATTTGTGGTAAATGTCTATTTTTAATGCAGGCCTATCACATAAATGAAAGGATTGATTGATGACTTGAAGAACTTAAATTGCAAGGATAAAGAGATGGCCAAACTTAGAAAAGAGATGTCGGTGCAATCCAAACCGGAACACTGTTCGGTAATTGGGTCATATCTAGAGCTATATATCTCAGATTTAGGTCTAATTTATATGGATGGAAAGGTAAGACATAGGCCTACAACTTTCATATGGAGCCCAAGATCTAAAAAGGCCATTATCAAGTCCAAATTGTAGTAACAATAAAGAAGCCCGAATCTGTCTTCCAGCCCGAGCACTGTTCGGTATTTTGCCCATATCGGGAGTTCTAGAAGTCCAAATGAGCTGAAATTTTTACACAATAAAGCGGAGACAATTTCCTACACCTTTCATGTTTGCAACTGGCTCCAATTTTGACGTTATCAATGACGTTTTGGGCAGACAAGAGAAGATAAGGATTGTCACCAAGTCAAAAGTTGGTCACCCACTTATCAATTAGTCATCAAATCAATAGTTCCCAATTTTGGCCTATAAAAGGAGGCATTTGCCATGCATTTAGGCATCTTGGTGTTCAGATCAAGATCATGCTCTTCCTTTCTCTCTTTGTATTTTTTATGCTTTGTTTTCATTAATATTAAGTTTATGCCTTTCATTTTATGCTTTGCTTTCATTAATATCAAGTTTATGCCTTTCATTTCCTTACCTTTACTTAGTTAACTTTTATGTTCTTATTTTGTTTATCTATTTTGCTTTCTTTCATTATGTCTAGCTAAGTTAGTTATGTCAAGGTGAAAAGGTTACACTAATGGTGAAAAGGAGATATTCCTTAAAAGAAGGCAAGGTTGGACAATTGTTGGTTGAGTGTTCATTTATTTCACAGATTTGACACACAATGTTTTCAATAGATTTTAATTGACTACTCTTTTTCAATTCTAGTGCCTCGACTTTTCTAGCTAAAGATGCAAACTTGGCTTGAAGGTCATGATCTTCCCTAAGGTTGTACATACCTCCACTAGATGTATGAGGTTGAGTTTTACTCGGTGCCTCATATGTACCCGCGGTGTCCCAATTTTGAGCATTTTCAGCTAACAAGTCTAAGTACTCCATTGCTTCATCAGGGTCTTTATCTTCAAAAGTTCCATTGCACATCAATTCAACCATTTGCCTATCTTTAGGTGTTAACCCTTCATAGAAATGTGAAACCAATCTCCATGTTTCAAAACCATGATGAGGGCAAGTACTAAGCAAGTCTCGATACCTATCCCAACATTGGTAAAATGTTTCTCCTGGTTTTTGAGTGAAAGTGGTGATTTGTCTCTTGAAAGAGTTTGTTCTATGAGATGGAAAAAACTTCTTTAAAAACTGTTGTTGCATTTCATCCCAAGCACGAATGGATCCTGGTCTTAAATTTTGTAGCCATGTTTTAGCTTTATCTTTTAATGAAAAAGGAAAAAGCTTTAATCTAATGGTGTTCATGCTACAATTTAAATTATTATATGTGTTGCAGACCTCCTCAAATTCCCTTAAATGCAAGTATGGATTTTCCAATTCCAAACCATGAAAAGAAGGTAAAAGTTGAATAATACCTGGTTTAAAATTAAAATGAGATGCATCAGGAGGAAAAACTATGCATGATGGTGCACTTGTTCTTGTGGGATTCATGTGGTCTCTAAGTGTTCTAGCACGGTTATTCTCATTATTCTCATTATGAAGTGATTGATTATCTTCTTCGGCCATATTTTCTGAAAATGATGAGGATACCCTACAAAGTCTACCACTTGATGTACGTGACCACACTCTCATGCACGTGTAGGAATAAAATAAAAAGAAGAACAAGAAAGCAAAAGAAGGAGGAAGAAAACAAAATAAAAAGAAACAAAAGAAAAGAAACAAAGTTATATACAAGAAAAGTGAAAAGAGAAAATAAAATAAATACTATAATTTATACAAGAACTTACCTCCCCGGCAACGGCGCCAAAAACTTGACACGACTAAAAGATTGATGTCTTCTCCCAAGTGCAGGAGTGTCGAAGTAATAAATAACCCGGCAAGACCGGGGTCGAACCACAGGGAGGTTAATTGTACAAATTATAAACAACAATTATAAAACAACAATAACAACAACAACAATAGTAATAATAATAATAATAATAATAATAATAATAATAGTAGTAGTAGTAGTAGTAGTAGTAGTA
>NW_011501058.1:30185-34844 GCF_000495115.2 Populus euphratica
TAATAATAATAATAATAATAATAATAAAGAAAAAGAAGGAGAAGAAGAAGAAGAAGATGAGAACTTTGAGATGGAATATTAATGTAACGATTAAACAATGATAATAACAAATGTCAAGGTTAGAGGTTCCACTAATGGTATATCAAACAAGTATAGTATAAACTCTTATTATTGAATTGGAAACCACACACAAAGGAGGTTCCAATCAGATTATATATTGTTAACATGATTACATTAGTCATCTTATTCAATTAATGCTAATACTTGTAAATCTCGTCAAGCATTCATGATTATAACTTATGTTAACAATAAATCAAGTTCCTTTCATAGCTCAGGTGTCGGTTATACCATACATTATGGGCTATGAAAGTGCCAAGCATTTGTTGTACCAAGTGTTATACAACATAAATCAAGATTAGTTATTTAACAAGCAAAGTATTAAAGAGTGAACAAGATAACAAATATAAAACATGTTAGTATCAAACATTAAAGTCCATATTAAGTTTACATTATACTTATTCTTACACCATTAGTGTAACCTTTTCACCTTGACATAATTAACTTAGCTAGACATAATGAAAGAAAGCAAAATAGATAAACAAAATAAGAACATAAAAGTTAACTAAGTAAAGGAAAGGAAATGAAAGGCATAAACTTAATATTAATGAAAACAAAGCATAAAAAATACAAAGAGAGAAAGGAAGAGCATGATCTTGATCTGGAAACCAAGATGCCTAAATGCATGGCAAATGCCTCCTTTTATAGGCCAAAAATGGGAACTATTGATTTGATGACTAATTGATAAGTGGGTGGCCAACTTTTGACTTGGTGACAATCCTTATCTTCTCTTGTCTGCCCAAAACGTCATTGATAACGTCAAAATTGGAGCCAGTTGTAAACATGAAAGTTGTAGGCAATTGTCTCAGCTTTCTTGTGTAAAACATTCAGCTCATTTGGACTTCTAGAACTCCAGATATGGCCAAAATACCGAACAGTGCTCGGGTTGGAAGACAGATTCGGGCTTCTTTGTTGTTGCTACTATTTGGACTTGATAATGGCCTTTTTAGATCTTGGGCTCCATATGAAAGTTGTAGGCCTATGTCTTACCTTTCCATCCATATAAATTGGACCTAAATCTGAGATATATAGCTCTAGATATGACCCAATTACCGAACAGTGTTCCGGTTTGGATTGCACCGATATTTCTTTTCTAAGTTTGGCCATCTCTTTATCCTTGCAATTTAAGTTCTTCAAGTCATCAATCAATCCTTTCATTTATGTGATAGGCCTGCATTAAAAATAGATATTTACCACAAATTATAGGTATCTTATATTATTAGATACATTATTATAAAACATATTTTAGTTAAGGAGTTACTGATATTTCAAGTGCAAAATGATGATATAAAACCATGATAAAAATGCACTTTTAAGTACTAATCAGTTTTATGTCCAAAAACGGCTTAAACGCCCTTTATAGGTCGGGGATAGGCTTACCATTCAGTTTTCTTAAAACCTGGGAAACAAGGTCTTTTTTAGTCAGATTCCCAAGACTATATCGAGCATGTTCCTTATGAAAATATGGTCATAAGTTATGAAATGCACAATGCACATCTCTACTGAGATATGTCCTAAAAGTTAATAAAAAATTATCTGAAAACTCTCTTTATGTTTTGAAATAAATCATGACTTTTGACATTCTTCAGAAGCTTTGCAAAACACATGTGTGTCTTTGAACATGGTTGGCTAATATAATCCATATTGTAAGATTTTTGTAGTTATCTTTTTGGACAAGAAATGATTTTCACATGTTTCAAAATGAAAAAATTTAATTGCACTACTTACCTTATTGTCAAGAATTCATCTTTAAAATATTTAATAATAACAATATTTGAATAAGTAAGGGTCATCCCAATAAAAGTTTTTCACTTTGTTTAAAAAATTTTCTTTATCTTCGGTACTCTAGTGAGCTGGCAAAAATCCTGAAAGAAGAAAATTAATATTTTTAGCAAATCAAGGCATTCAACTAAGAGAAAGTAAGGATTCGTTAGGAAAGTAATTATTGATTGGTGTAATGTCGGATGTTGAATCTATTGTCAATCTTGATAAAAGATTCGTATCAATATTTTCGGTGCCTTTATTGTCCTTGATTTCTTCTTGAGAATAAATTATTTGCAAATCTGTATATTCGTCAAACTTAGTTTTACTCAAAGTAAAGTCAAATTGATCATAAACTAATTCTTCAATAAGGTCTACTTCTTGTAAATCATTATCATCTCCAGGTTGCTTGCAAATGTTGAAAATATTCATTTCCAATGTCATGTTTCTAAAAGATAGCTTTATCAATCCATTTCTTCAATTAATCAATAAATTAGTAGTTGCAAGAAACACACATCCTAAACTAATAAGAAATGAATTACATGCTTCAACAGGTTGTGTGTCTAAGACAATAAAATTCACAGGATAAATAAATTTATTGACTTGTACTAACACATCTTTAGCTATTCTTCTAGGCACTTTACAAATCTATTAGTATGTAAGAGAGTTACAGAAGTTGGTTTTAACTTACCTAAATTGAGACTCTGAAAAACTAAACATGGAAGTAAATTCACACGAGCTCCAAGATTAAGTGAAGCTCTTTTAATTTCTTGTTCTCCAATTAAGCATAAAATTATAGGACAACCAAAGTCTTTATATTTCAGAGCATTATTGTTCTAAAAAATGACACTTACTTGTTCAGCTAAAAAAACTTTCTTTTTCACATTCAGTTTTCTCTTCATAGTGCACAAATCATTCAAAAATTTAGCATAAGAAGGTACTTATTAATATCATCCAACAAAGGTATATTGATCGTTACCTATTTAAAAGTTTTAAAGATTTTAGAGTTGTGATTAACTTTCTTTGTTTGGTCATGACATGAAGAAATAGAAGTGCTGATGGAAAATCAATATTTTCTTTGCATTGTTCAGATTTAACCTTTTCCTTGCCCTTAAAGATTAACTCATCATCTTTCTTATAAGGTTCAAGAATAGGTTTTTCAATAACCTTACCATTGCGGAGAGTAATGACTAATTTGACTTAATCCATGTGTTGGCTTCTAAAACTACTTGCATTTGTATTATATTATCCCTTTGGATTTTGCTATGGTTGAGATGGAAACTTACCTTTCTCTAGACAATTGAGAGCAGATGTGAGTTTTGCAAGAGAATCTTTTAGATTTGTCATGGTTTGGGCATTTTGAGTGTTGATTGTCTCTTACTTTTTAATGATTCCATGCAATGTTTCCTTAAGATTTCTTCTATGAGGTAAAGCATAAGGAGGTGCACATCCATGAAAATTTTGTAAATTGTAGTGTGCTTGAAACAATAGTTGTGAAGTTTGTGCATTATTGTTATCACTCTTCCAACTAAATTTAGGTGATTTCTCTAACTAAGGTTGTATGTTTGCGTGTATGGATTATGATTGAGCCTTTAAAAACTGTTTAAAACATGAGCTTGTTCATGGAGGCATTCCTTGAAAGAAGACAAAGTTAAACAATCATTGGTTAAGTGTTCATTGGTTTCATAGATTTGACACATAATGTCTTGAACAAATTTTAATTAACCATTCTTTTTCAATTCTAATGCCTTAACTTTTCTAGTTAAAGATGCAAACTTGGCTTGGAAGTCATGATCTTTTCTAAGGTTGTACATACCTTCACTAGATGTATGAGGTTGAGTTTTACCTGATACTTCACAAGTGCTTGTAGTGTTCCAATTTTGAGCATTTTCAACTAGTAAGTCTAGGTACTCCATTGCTTCATTAGATTCTTTATCTTCAAAAGTTCTATGGCATATCAATTCCATCATTTGCCTATCTTTAGGCGTTAACCCTTCATAAAAGTGTGAAACCAATTTTCATGTTTCAAAACCATAATAAGGGCAAGTACTACGCAAGTCTCGATATCTATTCTAACATTGGTAAAATGTTTCTCCTAGTTTTTAAGTTAAGATGATAATTTTTATTTTGAAAGAATTTATTTTTTTAAGAAGGAAAAAACTTCTTTAAAAACTGTTGTTGCATTTCATCCCAAGCACAAATGGATCCTGATCTCAAATTTTATAGCCATATTTTAGCTTTATCATTCAATGAAAAAGGAAAATGCTACAATTTAAGTTATTATAGGTGTTACAAACCTCCTTAAATTCCCTTAGATATTAGTATCTATTTTATAAATCTAAGCCATGAAAAGAAGGTAAAAGTTGAATAATGTCTGGCTTAAAATTAAAATGAGATGCATTAGGGGGGAAAACTATGCATGATGGTGCACTTGTTCTTATGAGATTCATGTGGTCTCTGAATGTTCTAACTCGCTTATTCTCATTATGAAGTGACTGGTTATCTTCTTCGACCATATTTTCTGAAAATGATAAGGTTACCCTATAAATTCTTCAATTTAATGTATGTGACCAAACTCTTATGCACGTGTAGGAAGAGAATAAAAGAAAGAATAAAAGAAACAAAAGAAAAAAGAAAAAGAAAAAAAAGAAAAAAAAAAGTTAGATAAAAGATTAGTGAAAAAAGAAAATAAACTAAATATTATAATTTATATAAGAATTTACCCCCTCGATAACGGCCCCAAAAACTTGACACGACCAAAAGATTGATGTCTTCTCCCAA
>NW_011501058.1:41834-62733 GCF_000495115.2 Populus euphratica
AAAAGTGTATTTTTATCATGGTTTTATATCATCATTTTGCACTTGAAGTATCAATAACTCCTTAACTAAAGCATGTTTTATAATAATATATCTAATAATATAAGATACCTTTAATTTATGGTAAATGTTCATTTTAAATATAGGCCCATCACATAAATGAAAAGATTGATTGATGAGTTTAAGAACTGAAATTGAAAGGACAAAGAGATGGCTAAACTTAGAAAAGACATAGGCCCATCACATAAATGTAGTCCAGATTGGAACACTATTCCGTATTTGGGTCATATATAGAGTTGTAGATCTCAGATTTAGGTCTTTTCTTGATTACAAAGCATAAATATTACAAAAAATACAAAGAGAGAAAGAAAGAGCATGATCTTCATTTGGAAACCAAGATGCCTAAATGTATAGCAAATGCCTCCTTTTATAGGTCAAAATTGAGAACTATTGATTTGATGACTAATTGATAAGTGGGTGGCCAACTCTTGACTTGGTGACCATCTTTATCTTCTCTTGTCTGCCCAAAACATCATTGATAACATCAAAATTGGAGCCACTCAAAAACATGAAAGTTGTAGCCAATTGTCTTAGCTATCTTGTGTAAAAACTTCCGCTCATTTGGACTTCTAGAACTCCAGATATGGCCAAAATACTGAATAGTGCTCGGGCTGGAGGACAGATTCGGGCTTCTTTATTGTTGCTACAATTTGGACTTGAAAATGACCTTTTTAGATCTTGGGCTCCATATGAAAGTTGTAGACCTATGTCTTACCTTTCCATCCATATAAAGTAGACCTAAATATGAGATCTATAGCTTCAGATATGACCTAATTACCGCATAGTATTCCGGTTTGGATTGCACCGACATCTCTTTTCTAATTTTGGTCATCTCTTTACCCTTACAATTTAAGTTCTTAAAGTCATCAATCAATCCTTTCATTTATGTGATAGGCCTGAATTTAAAATAAACATTTACCACAAATTAAAGGTATCTTATATTATTAGATATATTATTATAAAACATGCTTTAGTTAAGGAATTATTGATACTTCGAGTGCAAAATGATGATATAAAACCATGATAAAAATGCACTTTTAAGTACTAATCACCCCCCCAACCAGCTTATTACTAGTCTCTAGTAATCAAAGCGTTAAAATAGAAAAACAATTTATAAATTTCACAAAGCAAGGTATTCATCATTTAACTTCCATTAATCTATCCAGATAAACAAACTCTCGTTAAATTTATATACCTGCTCAATACCTCTTAACAAGATATTCATAAACCTTTCTTTTGTGCTCAATGTATCAACACATAATTATGGGGCTTTTCTTGGAAGAAAACAAAATTTTTATTCTAATGTTTAAGGTTAACTTCCTTGGGTTGAGATTATTATTTTTGTCTTTTTTTTCTTCTTTTTGTTTTAAATATATATACATATAATTTAAAAACACCATGCATCTTTAACCCATGTAACGAGCTTTCGGCTAATGACTCCCACACCAGTTGGTCTTAGGGCATTATGTGTTAAGAGACCCCTACGAGTTTAGTAACTCGGGTCGCAGATACTGATATGTAGATAGTGCAATGTCTGATTTCCTTAAACTTTTCTCCTCAACCCATGTAACAAACGTTGGGGCAATAGCTCCCAAGTCAGTTGACTTTAGGGTTTTAGGTGTTAAAACACCCCTTCGGGCTTAATTGCTTAGGTTAGGGAGGCTACGAAACCAAACTTATCTATATTTTTATTATGATCATATTTTTTTTCTTTTTTTTTTCTTTTTTTTCTTTTTTTTTTAAAAAATGTATACAATCCCTTTCCCTTAGTTGTTACCTTTAACAAAAGAACATAAATAATGTAATAATCCAATATGCAACCCACAATCATATGTTAAAGTGTGTGTGTGTAAATTAAGGTTTAAGAATACATGTTAAATAAGTATATGAGCAGAATTAAGTGATAACAATACAAGAGTTTGTAAACCTGAATATTTCAAGAAGTATTATAATAGACCTTGTTAAGAATGGTTACTAAGATGCGTCTCAAGAGTCATTTTAACAAAAGAGCTCTTTTACTCTGCCATCCTAGTAACAACAATTATGCACATGCTTTATGAAATGAAAAACAATTTTTTTTTTATCAACTACTACCCTCTCCCCCTAACCAAAACGAAACATTGTCCTCAATGTTTAAAGGTAGAAAGATAGAGTATAGAAGATATCACCTGAAATAACAAACACTAATGAACCTGAAACACACTGAAACAAAAATAAGAAATAACAAAATACAATAATAAAACCAAAAGACACAAAAATTCACAAATGAAGGCTCAAATCCAATCTATGCTTTTTACGGCTTTCCTTAGTTGACCAATTTATGTGACTTATGGAAGGATCAATTACAGGAATAAAGGATTGTAGTTGGTCAATTAATTGTTCAGTAGTAGCAGCAGAGATTATGATTTGTCATGCAGAAGATAGAAATTTCTGTTCCACAACATAATCAAGAAAAGACAACAACTTATCATAATAACTATTAACATTTAACAAACCTATGGGTTTATGGTGAATGTGTAGTTGAGCCCAAGAGAAAATATGAAAGATCTCTTCCAATGTACCTAGACCACCTGGTAAAGTAATGAAGGCATCAGCATGGTTAAACATTGCATTCATTCGAGCCGACATTGTGGAGACCTGAAGTTCCTCTCCAATTGTTTTTTCAATGATGTCCCCTTGTGCTAAAGCTTCGAGGACGACCCCCAAAACTTGACTACCTCCTAAAAATACAGCTATTGACACACCTCCCATTAACCCAAGATTGTCTCCCCCATACACTAAATGAATCTTTCTCTCAGCTAGCACTTGACCAAGATGATTTGCTGATTCTAAAAACTCCTTTTCTTTCCCAAGACTAGATCCACTGAAAACACAAATATTTCTTATATGATGACTTGAGGAACTTGCCATTTCTACACACTTCTGTATTTGTTGAATGAATGGGTTGAGTAGAAATGAAAGGAAGGAAGAGAGGGTTTTATAGATGAGAAATTAGAAAGGCAATCATAACACCTATATATAGGCCAGCTGGAGTCTCACACACTCTCTCTCTCTTTTTATTTATTTATTTATTTACTTTAAAAAAAACATGTGTATATACAGGTAGTTGTGATTGTGGCTCACATCTTCCCTTGGTTTTACGTCCAAGAATGGCTTAAACGCCCTCTATGGGTCGGGGATAGGCTTCCCATCCAGTTTTCTTGAAAACTGGCAAACATGGTCTTTTTTAGTCAGATTCCCAAGAGTCAAGAGTCAATAGAAGATTATCTAAAGACTCCTTACTCAGGCCATCCTTAATGAATTGTATTTTATCTTCACGGTTTATAGATACCATTCCTAAAGAACGACATTGTGTATTACAACTCCATCTAGCACATCGATGACAGAGTTTCAGTCGTTTTGCACGACGTTTCTTTGCAAAAGTGCTTTTACCTGTTCCAGACATGTGTGAAATGAAGGAGTTAGAGGACTCACCTGATAATCGGACCTTTGCTTTAATCAACCAACAAATATGTTCAGGAATTCCATGATTCATTAACAATCTCAATCTTGCACATCTAGCACGGTGAATTTTTGTAATCGTATTCTGAGGAATAGCGGGAAAATACTTTTTCAATTTTTCAAGATTAGTGTACATTTTGAAATGAGAATTGGAAGAGAGATTCAAAGAATTGCACAAATATATACACATATATCGGTTATTGTGGGAAACTGAAAGAACCGACTTAAGTCACGGAGTACCGTTATCTGCCATTTGACCGGGGTGAGAGAAACTAGCAAAAATCACTAAAAAAGAAACACAAAAACAATGTGAGAAAAACAAAATAATCAACCTTTATCTACAAGATCATTCAAACCAGTTGATTCATTTTCACTAGGAAAATTATCAAAGTAAGCTTTCAAACGATGTCCATTTTCCTTAAAATAATTGTCATTCATTGAATTCTCAATATCACAGGCCCCATAAGGATTGCTCCATCTTAATCTTAGCTCTTTAGAGAATGCATAGAGTTGAGAATTATAAAACAAAACTTTTTGACTAGTATCAACTTTTTGACAATTTTCACAAGTTTTGCAGAATGCATGCGTGTCCTTGAACATGGTGGGCTAATAAAATCCATTTTGAAAGATTTTTGCAGCTATCTTTTTTTACGAGAAATAACTTCCACATGCTTCAGAATGACAAAGTTTAATGACACTACTTACCTCATTGTCGGGAATGAATCTTTGAAATATTTGATCAGGACAATATTTGAATAAGTTAGGGTCATCATAATAAAAGCTCTTCACTTCGTTCAAAAACTTTTCTTTGTCTTGGGTACTCCAATCAGCTGGCAAATCTCCTAAAGCAAGAAAATTGATATTTTTATCATACCAAGGCATTGGACTAAGAGAAAGTAAGGACTCGTTAGGAAAGTAATCATCGATTGGTGTGATGTCAGATGTCGAATTTGTTGTCACTATTGACAAAATATTCGCATCAACATTTTCGGTTCGTTTTTCAATCGTGATTTCTTCTTCAGAATAAATCATTTACAAATCTTCAGATTCATCCAATTCATTTTTACTTAAAGTAGATTCAAGTTGATCATAAACTAATTCGTCAATATGATCTACTTCTTGTAAATCATTATCATCTCTAGGTTGCTTGCAAATGTTGAAAATATTCATCTCCAATGTCATGTTTCCAAATGATAGCTTCATCAGCCCATTCTTATAATTAATCAATATGTTAGAGGTTGCAAGAAACGGACGTCCTAAGATAATAGGAAATGAATTACATGCTTCAACAGGTTCTGTGTCCAAGACACTAAAATCCAGAGGATAAATGAATTTATCGACTTGTACTAACACATCTTCAATTATTCCTCTAGACACTTTTACAGATCTATCGGCAAGTAAAAGAGATATAGAAGTTGGTTTTAACTCACCTAAATCAAGACTCTGAAAAACTAAATATTGAAGTAAATTCACACTAGAACCGAGATCAAGTAAGGCTCTTTCAATTTTATACTCTCCAATAAAGCAAGAAATTGTAGGACAACCAGGGTCTTTATATTTCAAAGCATTATTGTTTTGAAGAATAGCACTTACTTGTTCGGCTAGAAAGACTTTCTTTTTCACATTCAATTTCCTCTTCACAGTGCATAGATCTTTTAAAAATTTTGCATAGGAAGGAACCTATTTAATAGCATCCAGCAAAGGTATATTGATCCTTACCTGTTTGAAAGTTTCAAAGATTTCAGAATTGTGATTGACTTTCCTTTGTTTGGTCATGTTTCAGAGTTGTGATTGACTTTCCTTTGTTTGGTCATGGCTTGAGGAAATGGAAGTGCTGGCGAAGAATCAGTATTTTCTTTGCAATTTTCAGATTGAACCCCTTCCTTACCCTCAGAGATTGACTCGTTATCTTTCTCATAAGGTTCAAGAGAGGGTTTTTCAATAACCTTATCACTGTGCAGAGTAGTGACTGATTTGACTTGATCCATGTGCTGACTTCCAGAACTACTTGCATTTGCATTGTATTGCCCATTGGGATTTTGTTGTGGTTGAGATGGAAACTTACCTTTCTCTTGGAAACTGAGAGCAGATATTAATTTTGCAAGAGTATCTTTAAAATCTATCATGTTTTGAACAAGTTGAGTATTGATTGTCTCTTGCTTTTCAAAGAATGCATGCAATGTTTCCTCAAGATTTCTTCTAGAAGGTGGAGCATAAGGAGGTGCATATCTATGAGAATTTTGGAAATTGTGGTGTGCTTGAAACGGTGGTTGTGAAGTTTGTGCATTGTTGTTCTCACTCTTCCAACTGAAATTTGGGTGATTTCTCCAACCAGGGTTGTATGTTTAGGAGTATGGGTTGTGGTTGGCCCTTTGGAAACTGTTTAAAGCATGGGCTTGTTCATGGAGATATTCCTTAAAAGAAGGCAAGGTTGGACAATCGTTGGTTGAGTGTTCATTTGTTTCACAGATTTGACACACAATGTTTTCAACAGATTTTAATTGACCACTCTTTTTCAATTCTAGTGCCTCGACTTTTCTAGTTAAAGATGCAAACTTGGCTTGAAGGTCATGGTCTTCCCTAAGGTTGTACATACCTTCATTAGATGTATGAGGTTGAGTTTTACTTGGTGCCTCTTAAGTACCCACGGTATCCCAATTTTGAGCATTTTCAACTAACAAGTCTAAGTACTCCATTGCACATCAATTCAACCATTTGCCTATGTCTAGGTGTTGACCCTTCATAGAAATGTGAAATCAATCTCCAAGTTTCAAAACCATGATGAGGGCAAATACTAAGCAAGTCTTGATACCTGTATGAGGTTGAGTTTTTCAAAACCAATATTGGTAAAATGTTTCTCCTGGTTTTTGAGTGAAAGTGGTGATTTATCTTTTGAAAGAATTTGTTCTATGAGATGGGAAAAACTTCTTCAAAAACTGTTGTTGCATTTCATCCCAAGCACGAATGGATCCTGGTCTTAAATTTTGTAGCCATGTTTTAGCTTTATCTTTTAATGAAAAAGGAAAAAGCTTTCATCTGATGGTGTTCATGCTACAATTTAAATTATTATGTGTTGCAGACCTCCTCAAATTCCCTTAAATGCAAGTATGGATTTTCTAATTCTAAGCCATGAAAAGAAGGTAAAAGTTGAATAATACCTGGTTTAAAGTTAAAATGAGATGCATCGGGAGGAAAAACTATGCATGATGGTGCACTTGTTCTTGTGGGATTCATGTGGTCTCTAAGTGTTCTAGCACGGTTATTCTCATTATTCTCATTATGAAGTGATTGATTATCTTCTTCGGTCATATTTTCTAAAAATGATGAGGATACCCTAGAAAGTCTACCACTTGATGTACGTGACCACACTCTTATGCACGTGTAGGAATAGAATAAAAGGAAGAAGAAAACAAAAGAAGAAGAAACAAGAGAAAAGAAACAAAGTTATATACAAGAAAAGTGAAAAGTGAAAATAAAATAACTACTATAATTTATACAAGAACTTACCTCCCCGGCAACGACGCCAAAAACTTGACACGAAGAAAAGATTGATGTCTTCTCCTAAGTGCAGGAGTGTCGAAGTAATAAATAACCTGGCAAAACCGGGGTCAAACCACAGAGAGGTTAATTGTACAAATTATAAACAACAATTATAAACAACAACAATAGTAACAACAACAACAACAATAACAATAATAATAACAATAATAATAATAATAATAATAATAATAATAATAATAATAATAATAATAATAATACTAGTAGTAGTAGTAGTAATAAAAGAAGAAGAAAAAGAAGAAGTTAATGAGAACTTTGAGATGGAAGATTAACGTAAGGATTAAACAATAATAATAACAAATGTTAAGGTTAGAGGTTCCACTAATGGTATGTCAAACAAGTATAGTATAAACTCTTATTATTCAATTCGAAACCACACACAAAGGAGGTTCCAATCTAATTATAGATTGTTAACATGATTACATTAGTCATCTTATTCGATTAATGCTAATACTTGTAAATCTCGTCAAGCATTCATGATTATAACTTATGTTAACAACAAATCAAGTTCCTTTCCTAGCTTAGGTGTCGGTTATACCATACAGTATGGGCTATGAGAGTGCTAAGTGTTATACAACATAAATCAAGATTAGTCATTTAACTAGCAAAGTATTAAAGAGTGAACAAGATAACAAATACAAAACATGTTAGTATCAAACATTAAAGTCCATATTAAGTTTACACTATACTTATTCTTACACCATTAGTGTAGCCTTTTCACCTTGACATAATAAACTTAGCTAGACATAATAAAAGAAATAAAAATAAATAAACAAAATAAGAACATAAATAAGAGAAAAGTTAACTAAGTAAATGAAAGGAAATGAAAGGCATAAACTTGATATTGGTGGGGGTATGTATAACCTTAGGGGAGATCATGGCCTCCAAGTCAAGTTTGCATCTTTAGCTAGAATAGTCAAGGCACTAGAATTGAAAAAGAGTGGTGAAGTAAAATTTGTTCAAGACATTGTGTGTCAAATTTATGAAACAAATGAACATTTAACCAATGACTGTCTAACTTTGCCTTCTTTTAAAGAATGTCTCCATGAACAAGCTCATGCTTTAAATAGATTTCAAAGGTCCAATCATAACCCATACTCACAAACATAAAACTCTAGTTGGAGAAATCATCCAAATTTTAGTTGGAAGAGTGATAATGCACAAACTTCACAACCACCATTTCAAGCACACCATAATTTTCAAAAATCTCATGGATATGCACCTCCTTATGCTCCACCTCCTAAAAGAAATTTTAAGAAAACTTTGTATGCATTCATTGAAAAGCAAGAGACAATCAACACTCAACTTGCTCAAAGTATAACAGATTTTAAAGATACTTTTACAAAATTCACATCTGCTCTTAATTTCCAAGAGAAAGGTAAGTTTCCATCTCAACCACAGTAAAATATCAAGGGGCAGTACAATGCAAATGCAAGTAGTTCTGAAAGCCAACATATGGATCAAGTCAAATTAGTCATCACTTTTCGCAGTGGTAAGGTTATTGAAAAACCCACTCTTAAACCGTGTAAGAAAGATGATGAGGCAATCTTTAAGGGTAAGGAAGGGGTTGAATCTGAACATTGCAAAGAAAAGACTGATTCCCTGCCAACATCTCCATTTTCTCATGCCATGACCAAAGAGGAAGAAATTGTGGATGAAAAAGGCACCAAAAATATTGTTACGGATCATTTGTCAAAATTAACAATAGTTCAACATTCGACATCACACCAAATGATGATTACTTTCCTGATGAATCTTTACTGTCTTAGTTCAATGCCTTGGTTTGTTCAAAATATCAATTTTCTTGCTTTAGGATTTTTGCCAGCTTATTTGGATAACCAAGACAAAAGAAAGTTTTTGAGCAACATGAAAAACTTTTATTGGGATGACCCTTACTTATTCAAATAGTGTCCTCATTAAACATTTCAAAGATGCATTCCCAATAATGAGGTAAGTAGTGTCATTAAATTTTATCACTCTAAGGCATATGAGGATCATTTCTCCTTAATAAGGATGACTGCAAAAATCTTACAATGTGGATTTTATTGGCCCACCATATTGAAGGATTCACATACATTCTACAAAACTTATGAAAATTGTCAAAAGGTGGGATTTATTTCAAAACACAGAGTTTTTAGATAATTTTCTATTGACTCTTAAGTCTCATCATAGTAGAAATATGCATCGTGCAATTTATGACTTATGATCCCATTTTCATAAAGAATATGTTTGGCATAGTCTTGGGAATTTGACTAAAAAAAAACCCTGTTTGCTAGTTTTTAAGAAAACTGGATGAGAAGCCTATCCTCAACCCATAGAGGGTGTTTAAGTCATTCTTGGATGTAAAACCAAGGATAGATGTGAGCCATAATCACAACTACTTGTACATACATGTGTTTTAAAAAAAAAAACAAAGAGAGAGAGTGTGAGACTCCAGCTGACTTACATATAGGTGGTATGATTGCCTTTTTAATTTCTCATCTATAAAATCCTCTCTTCCTTCCTTTCATTACTTAACCTATACATTCAAAAAATATAGAAGTGTGTAGAAATGGCAAGTTCCTCAGGTCATCACATAAGAAATGTTTGTGTTTTCGGTGGATCTAGTTCGAGGAAAGAAAAAGAGCTTTTTGAATCAACAAATCATCTTGGTCAAGTACTAGCTGGGAGAAAGATTCATTTAGTGTATAGGGGAGGTAGCATTGGGTTAATAGGGAGAGTGTCAATAGTTCTATTTTTAAGAGGTAGTCAAGTTATGACAGTTGTCCCTAAAGCTTTAGCACAAGGGAACATCATTGGAAAAACAATTAGAGAGGAACTATAGGTCTCCACAATGTCTGATTGAATGAATACAATGTTTAAACACGCTGATGCCTTCACTGCCTTACCTGGTGGTCAGGGCACATTGGAAGAGATCTTTCATATTTCCTTTTGGGCCCAACTCCACATTCACCATAGACTTATAAGTTTGTTAAATGTTAATTGGTATTATGATAAGTTGCTGTTGTTTCTTGATCATGTTGTGGAACAAGAATTTCTAACAACTTCGGCACTACAAATCATAATCTCTGCTACTACTGCTGAACAATTGATTGACCAACTACAATCTTTCATTCCTGTAATTGATCCCTTCATAAGTCGCATAAATTGGTCAATTAAGGAAAGCCGTAAAAAGTTTAGATTGGATTTGAGCCTTCATTTGTGAATCTTTATGTCTTTTGGTTTTATTATTATGTTTTGTTGTTTCTTATATTTGTTTAAGTGTGTTTCAGGTTTGTCAGTGTTCGTTATTTCAGGTGATGTCTTCTATACTCTATCCTTCTACCTAAGGATACTAAGGACAATGTCTCATTTTGGTTGGGGGGGAATGGTAGTAGTTGACAAAAAAAAAAACTAATTGTGTTTTCTATTTCATAAAGCATGTGCAAAATTGTTGTTACTAGGATGATAGAGTAAAAGAACTCTTTTGTTAAAGTGACTTTTGAGACACATCTTAGTAACCATTCTTAACAAGATCTATCAGAATACTTCTTGAAATATTCAAGTTTACAAACTCTCGAATTATTATCACTTAATTATGCTCATATACTCATTTAACATGTATTCTTAAACCTTAATTTTCACACACACACTTTAACATATAATTGTGGGTTGCACATTAGATTATTACATTATTTATGTTCTTTTGTTAAAGGTAACAACTAAGGGAAATTGATAGTACATAATTTGAAAAAAAAACAAATAAAAAGGAGAAAAAAATGATAGTAATAAAAATGTATATAAGTTTGGTTTCGTAGCCTCCCTAACCTAAGCAATTAAGCTCGAAAGGGTGTTTTAACACTTAATACCCTAAAGTCAACTGACTTGGGAGCTATCGACCCAACGCTTGTTACATGGGTTAAGGAGAAAAGCTTAAGGGAATCAAACATTATACTATTTACAAATCAGTATCTGCAACCCGAGTTATTAAGCTCGTAGGGGTGTCTTAACACCTAATGTCCTAAAACTAACTAGTCTGGGAGTTATTAGCTGAAAGCTTGTTACATGGGTCAAAGATGCATTGCGTCTGAAGTTACATGTATATATATTCTAAAAAGAAAAAATCTCAACCCAAGGAAGTTAATCTTAAACATTAGAACAAAAATTTTGTTTTCTTCCAAGTAAAGCTCTATAACTATGTGTTGATATATTGAGCACAAAAGAAAGGTTTTTTAATATTTGTTTAAGAGGTATTGAGTAGATATCTAAATTTAATAAGAGTTTGTTTATCGGGAAAAATTAATGAAAGTTGAATGATGAATCCCTTGCTTTGTGGAATTTACAAATTATTTTTCTATTTTAACGCTTTAATTACTAAGGACTAGTAATAAGCTGGTTGAGGGTGTGATTAGTACTTAAAAGTGTATTTTTATCAAGATTTTATATCATTATTTTGCACTTGAAGTATCAATAATCCTTAACTAAAGCATTTTTTATAATAACATATCTAATAATATAAGATACATTTAATTTATAGTAAATATTCATTTTAAATGCAAGTCTATCACATAAATAAAAGGATTGATTGATGAGTTTAAGAACTGAAATTGAAATGACAAAGAGATGGCCAAACTTAGAAAAGAGATGCTAGTGTAGTCTAAACCAGAATACTATTTGATAATTAGGTCATATCTGGAGCTGTAGATCTCGGATTTAGGTCTACTTTATATAAATGGAAAGGTAAGATATAGGCTACAATTTCATGGGAGCCCAAGATTTAAAAAGGTCATTTTCAAGTTCAAATTGTAGCAACAATAAAGAAGTCTGAATCTACCCTGCAGTCCAAATATTATTCAGTGTTTAGCCTATATCTGGAGTTCTAGAAGTTCAAATGACCTCAATTTTTTTTAATGGAAAGTTGAGATAATTTTCTAGAACTTTTAAGTGGTTTCAATTATAACATTATCAATGATGTTTTGGGTAGACAAAAAAAGATAAGGATTTTCACCAAGTTGAAAGTTAGTCACCCACTCATCAATTAGCCATCAAATCACTAATTTTCAATTTTGGCCTATAAAAGAAGGCATTTGCCATGCATTTAGGCATCTTGGTTTCTAGATCAAGATCATACTCTTGCTTTCTCTCTTCGTATTTTTTGTAATGCTTAAGTTTTGCTTTCATTAATATCTTATTTATATCTTTCATTTTCGTTTACTTAGTTAACTTTTATCTTATTTATGTTCATATGTTGTTTATTTATGTTTCTTTTCTTCATTATGTTCAGCTAAGTTTATTATGTCAAGGTAAAAAGGTTACATTAATGGTGTAAGAATAAGTATAGTGTAAACTCAACATGGACTTTAATGTTTGATACTAACATGTTTTGTATTTGTTTTCTTGTTCACTCTTTAATATTTTGCTTGTTAAATGACTAATCTATATTTATGTTGGTATAACACTTGGTATGACAAATGCTTGACACTTTCATAGCACAAACCATATGATATAAGCGAACATCTGTGCTATGAAAGGAACTTGATTTGTTGTTAACATAAGTTATAATCATAAATGCCTAACAACATTTACAAGTATTGGCATTAATTAAATAAGATAACTAATGTAACCATGTTAACAATTTATAATCTAATTGGAACCTCTTTTGTTTGTGGTTTTCAATTGAATAATAAGAGTTTACACTATACTTGTTTGATATATCATTAGTGGATCCTCTAACCTTGACATTTGTTGTTATCATTGTTTAATCCTTATGTTAATCTTCCATCTTAAAGTTCTCATCAAATTTTTCTTCTTCTTCTTTATTATTATTATTATTATTATTACTATTGTTGTTGTTGTATTATTGTTATCTATAACTTATACAATTAACCTCCCTGTGATTCGACCCCGGTCTTGCCTGGTTATTTATTACTTCGACACGCCTGCATTTGAGAGAAGATATTAATCTTTTGGTCGTGTTAATTATTCAACTGAAAACCACACACAAAGAAGGTTACAATCAAATTATAAATTGTTTACATGATTACATTAGTTATCTTATTTGAATAATGCTAAAACTTGTAAATGTTGTCAGGTATTCATGATTATAATTTATGTTAACAACAAATCAAGTTTCTTTCATAGTATAGGTGTTGGTTATACCATACGATTGGACTATAAAAGTGCTAGGTATTTGTTGTACCAGGGGTTATACAACATAAACCTATATTAACCATTTAACAAGCAAAATATTAAGAGTGAACAAGATAACAAATACAAAACATATTAGTATCAAACATTAAGGTCCAAGTTGAGTTTTTACTATACTTATTCTTACACCATTAGTGTAACCTTTTCACCTTGACATAATAAACTTAACTAAACATAATGATAGAGAGAAACATAAATAAACAAGATAAGAACATAAATAAGATATAAGTTAACTAAGTAAAGGAAATGAAATGAAAGTCATAAATAAGAGATTAATGAAAGCAAAACTTAAACATTATAAAAATTTAAAGAAAGAGAGTAAGAATATGATCTTGATCTAAAAACTAAAATGCCTAAATGCATGGTAAATACCTTCTTTTATAGGCTAAAATTTTAAACTATTGATTTGTTGACTAATTGTTGAGTGGGTAGCCATATCTTGACTTGGTAACATTCCTTATTTTCTTATCTAAACAAAACATCATTACTAACATCAGAATTTGAACAGACTTTATTCATGAAAATTCTAGAAAATTGTCTCACATTTTTATTAGTACTTAAAAGTGTATTTTTATCAAGATTTTATATTATCATTTTGCACTTAAAGTATCAATAACTCCTTAACTAAGACATGTTTTATAATAACATATCTAATAATATAAGATACCTTTCATTTGTGGTAAATGTTCATTTTAAATGCAAGCCTATCACATAAATGAAAGGATTGATTAATGAGTTTAAGAACTGAAACTGAAAGGATAAAGAGATGACCAAACTTAAAAAAGAGATGCTCGAGCAGTCCAAACCGAAACACTGTTTAGTAAGTAGATCATATTTGGAGCTGTAAATCTCGGATTTAGGTCTACTTTATATGGATGGAAAGGTAAGATATAGGTTACAAGTTCATGGGAGCCTAAGATTTAAAAAGGTTATTTTTAAGTCCAAATTGTAGCAACAACAAAGAAGTCTGAATTTGTTCTACAGCCCAAACACTGTTCAGTGTTTAGCCTATATCTGGAGTTCTAAAAGTTCAAATGACCTCAATTTTTTTTTCTGGAAAGATGAGATAATTTCTTAGAACTTTCATGTTTTCAAGTGGTTCCAATTCTAACATTATCAATGACATTTTAGGCAGACAAAAGAAAATAAGGATTGTCTCCAAATCAAAAGTTGGCCAACCATTTATCAATTAAATATCAAATCAACAGTTCCCAATTTTGGCTTATAAGAGGAGACATTTTCTATATATTTAGACATCTTGGTTTCCAAGATCATGCTCTTGCTTTCTCTCTTTGTATTGCTTAAGTTTTTCTTTTATTAGTATCAAGTTTATGCTTTTCATTTCCTTTCCTTTACTTAGTTAACTTTTATTTTATTTATGTTCTTATCTTGTTTATTTATGTTCTTATCTTGTTTATTTATGTTTCTCTCTTTTATCATGTTTAGCTAAGTTTATTACATCAAGGTGAAAAGGTTACACTAATGGTGTAAGAATAAGTATAATGTAAACTTAATATGGCCCTTAATGTTTGATACTAACATATTTTGTATTTGTTATCATGTTCATTTTTAATACTTTGCTTGTTGAATGGTTAATTTAGATTTATATTATATAACTCTTTGTACAACAAATACTTAGCACTTTCATAGCACAAACCATATGATATAACCAATACCTGAGCTATGAAAGGAACTTGATTTGTTGTTAACATAAGTTATAATCATGAATGCCTAACAACATTTACAAGTATTAGCATTATTCAAATAAGATAACTAATATAATCATGTTAACAATTTATAATCTGATTGGAACCTTCTTTGTGTGTGGTTTCCAATTAAATAATAAGAGTTTATATTATACTTGTTTGACATACTATTAGTGAATCTTCTAACCTTGACATTTGTTATTATCATTGTTTAATCCTCATATTAATCTTCCATCTCAACGTTCTCATCAACTTCTTCTTCTTCTTCTCCTTTTTCTTTATTATTATTATTCCTACGACTACTACTACTACTACTACTACTACTACTATTACTATTATTGTTGTTGTTCTTGTACATAATTTATACAATTAACCTCCTTGTGATTCGACCCCGGTCTTACTGGATTATTTATTACTTCGACACTCCTGCACTTGGGAAAAGACATCAAACTCTTTAATCGTGTCAAGTTTTTGGCTTCATTGCCGAAGAGGTAAGTTCTTGTACAAATCATTATATTTATTTTATTTTCTCTTTTCACTTTTCTTGTATATAACTTTGTTTCTCTTGTTTTGTTTCTCCTTCTTTTGTTTTCTTCTTCCTTTTATTCTATTCCTACACGTGCATGAAAGTATGATCCTATCTATTAAGTTGTAGACTTTATAGGGTATCCTCATCATTTTCAGAAAATATAGCCGAAGAAGATAATCAATCATTTCATAATGAGAATAACCGTGTTAGAACACTAAGAGACCACATAAATCATACAAGAACAAGTGCACCATCATGCATAGTTTTTCCTCCCGATGCATCTCATTTTAATTTTAAACCAGGTATTATTCAACTTTTACCTTCTTTTCATGGCTTAGAATTGGAAAATCCATACTTGCATTTAAGGGAATTTGAAGAGGTCTGCAACACATATAATAATTTAAATTGTAGCATGAACACCATCAGATTAAAGCTTTTTCCTTTTTCATTAAAAGATAAAGCTAAAACATGGCTACAAAATTTAAGACCAGGATCCATTCGTGCTTGGGATGAAATGCAACAACAATTTTTAAAGAAGTTTTTCCCATCTCATAGAACAAACTCTTTCAAGAGACAAATCACCACTTTCACTCAAAAACCAGGAGAAACATTTTACAAATGTTGGGATAGGTATCGAGACTTGCTTAGTACTTGCCCTCATCATGGTTTTGAAACATGGAGATTGGTTTCACATTTCTATGAAGGGTTAACACCTAAAGATAGGCAAATGGTTGAATTGATGTGCAATGGAACTTTTGAAGATAAAGACCCTGATGAAGCAATGAAGTACTTAGACTTGTTAGCTGAAAATGCTCAAAATTGGGACACCGCGGGTACATATGAGGCACCGAGTAAAACTCAACCTCACACATCTAGTGGAGGCATGTACAACCTTAGGGAAGATCATGACCTTCAAGCCAAGTTTGCATCTTTAGCTAGAAAAGTCGAGGCACTAGAATTGAAAAAGAGTGGTCAATTAAAATCCGTTGAAAACATTGTGTGTCAAATCTGTGAAACAAATGAACACTCAACCAACGATTGTCCAACCTTGCCTTCTTTTAAAGAATGTCTCCATGAACAAGCCCATGCTTTAAACAGTTTCCAAAGGCCCAACCACAACCCATACTCACAAACATACAACCCTGGTTGGAGAAATCACCCAAATTTCAATTGGAAGAGTGAGAACAACAATGCACAAACTTCACAATCACCGTTTCAAGCACACCATAATTTCCAAAATTCTCATGGATATGCACCTCCTTATGCTCCACCTCCTAGAAGAAATCTTGAGGAAACATTGCATGCATTCATTGAAAAGCAAGAGACAATCAATACTCAACTTGCTCAAAACATGACAGATTTTAAAGATACTCTTGCTAAATTAACATCTGCTCTCAGTTTCCAAGAGAAAGGTAAGTTTCCATCTCAAACACAACAAAATCCCAAAGGGCAATACAATGCAAATGCAAGTAGTTCCGGAAGCCAACACATGGATCAAGTCAAATCAGTCACTACTCTGCGCAGTGGTAAGGTTATTGAAAAACCCTCTCTTGAACCTTATGAGAAAGATGATGAATCAATCTCTGAGGGTAAGGAAGGGGATGAATCTGAAAATTGCAAAGAAACGACTGATTCACCACCAGCACTTCCATTTCCTCAAGCCATGACCAAACAAAGGAAAGTCAATCACAACTCTGAAATTTATGAAATTTTCAAACAGGTAAGGATCAATATACCTTTGCTGGATGCAATTAAACAGGTTCCTTCCTATGCTAAATTTTTGAAAGATCTATGCACTGTGAAGAGGAAACTGAATGTGAAAAAGAAAGCCTTTCTAGCCGAACAAGTAAGTGCTATTCTTCAAAACAATAATGCTTTGAAATATAAAGACCCTGGTTGTCCTACAATTTCTTGCTTTATTGGAGAGCATAAAATTGAAAGAGCCTTACTTGATCTTGGTGCTAGTGTGAATTTACTTCCATATTCAGTTTTTCAAAGTCTCAATCTAGGTGAGTTAAAACCAACTTCTATATCTCTTTTACTTGCCGATAGATCTGTAAAAGTGCCTAGAGGAATAATTGAAGATGTGTTAGTACAAGTCGATAAATTCATTTATCCTGTGGATTTTATTGTCTTGGACACAGAACCTGTTGAAGCATGTAATTCATTTCCTGTTATTTTAGGACGTCCATTTCTTGCAACTTCTAATGCATTGATTAATTGTAGGAATGGACTGATGAAGCTATCATTTGGAAACATGACATTGGAGATGAATATTTTCAACATTTGCAAGCAACCTGGAGATGATAATGATTTACAAGAAGTAGATCATATTGACGAATTAGTTTATGATCAACTTGAATCTACTTTAAGTAAAAATGAATTGGATGAAACTGAAGATTTGCAAATGATTTATTCTGAGGAAGAAATCACGGATGAAACAAGCACCAAAAATGTTGATGCAAATCTTTTGTCAACAGTGACAACAGATTCGACATCTGACATCACACCAATCGATGATTACTTTCCTAACAAATCCTTACTTTCTCTTAGTTCAATGCCTTGGTATGATAAAAATATCAATTTTCTTGCTTTAGGAGATTTGCCAGCTGATTGGAGTACCCAAGACAAAGAAAAGTTTTTGAACGAAGTGAAGAGCTTTTATTGTGATGACCCTAACTTATTCAAATATTGTCCTGATCAAATATTTCAAAGATTCATTCCCGACAATGAGGTAAGTAGTGTCATTAAACTTTGTCATTCTGAAGCATGTGGAAGTTATTTCTCGTCAAAAAAGACTGCTGCAAAAATCTTTCAAAATGGATTTTATTGGCCCACCATGTTCAAGGACACACATGCATTCTGCAAAACTTGTGAAAATTGTCAAAAGATTGATACTGGTCAAAAAGTTTTGTTTTATGATTCTCAACTCTATGCATTCCCTAAAGAGCTAAGATTAAGATGGACCAATCCTTATGGGGCCTGTGATATTGAGAATTCAATGAATGACAATGATTTTAAGGAAAATGGACATCGTTTGAAAGCTTACTTTGATAATTTTCCTAGTGAAAATGAATCAGCTGGTTTGAATGATCTTGTAGATAAAGGTTGATTATTTTGTTTTTCTCACATTTTCTTTTTTGTGTTTCTTTTTGAGTGATTTTTGCTAGTTTCTCTCACCCCGGTCAAATGGCGGATAACGGTACTCCGTGACTTAAGTCGGTTCTTTCAGTTTCCCACAATAACTGATATTTGTGTATATATTTGTGCAATTCTTTGAATCTCTCTTCCAATTCTCATTTGAAAATGGACACTAATCTTGAAAAATTGAAAAAGTATTTTCCCGCTCTGCCTCAGAATGCGATTACAAAAATTTACCGTGCTAGTAGGCCTATGTCTTAACTTTCAATCCATATAAATTGGACCTAAATCTGAGATCTAAAGCTCTAGATATGACCTAATTACCGAACAGTGTTCCGGTATGGACTGCACCGACATCTCTTTTCTAAGTTTGGTCATCTCTTTGCCCTTGCAATTTAAGTTCTTAAAGTCATCAATCAATCCTTTCATTTATATGATAGGCCTGCATTTAAAATGAACATTTACCACAAATTAAAGGTTTCTTATATTATTAGATATATTATTATAAAACATACTTTAGTTAAGGAGTTATTGATACTTCAAGTGCAAAATGATAATATAAAACCTTGATAAAAATACACTTTTGAGTATCAATCACTAGTCGATAAATTCATTTATCCTGTGGATTTTATTATCTTGGACACAACCTATTGAAGCATGTAATTCATTTTATGTTATTTTAGAAAATCCATTTCTTACCACTTCTAATACATTGATTAATTGTAGGAATGGACTGATGAAGCTATCATTTGGAAACATGACATTAGAGATGAATATTTTCAATATTTACAAGTAACTTGGAGATGATAATGAATTACAAGAAGTAGATCATATTGAGGAATTAATTTATGATCAATTTGAATCGACTTTAAGTAAAAATGAAATTGAAGATTTGCAAATAATTTGTTCTCAAGAAGAAAGCACGGATAAAAAAAGCACCAAAAATATTGATGTGGATCTTTTTCAAGAGTGACAATAGATTCGGTATCCAACATCACACCAATCGATGATTACTTTCTTGATGTATCCTTACTTTCTCTTATTCCAATGCCTTGGCATGATAAAAATAACAATTTTTTTGTTTTAGGAGATTTGCCAGCTTATTGAACTACCCAAGATAAAAGAAATTTTTTGAGCAACGTGCAAAACTTTTATTGGGATGACCCTTACTCAAATATTGTCATGATCAAATATTTCAAAGATTCATTCCCGACAATGAGGTAAGTAGTGTCATTAAACTTTGTCATTCTGAAGCATGTGAGAGTTATTTCTCATTAAAAAAGACAGTTGCAAAAATCTTTCAAACTGAATTTTATTGGCCCACCATGTTCAAGGACACACATGCATTTTGCAAACTTTGTAAAAATTATCAAAAGTCAGGATTTATTTCAAAACATAAGGAATCTTTTGATAATCATTTTATGGACCTTTAAGACATATCCTGGTGGAGATGTGCATTTTGCATCTCATGATTTATGACTCCATTTCTATAAAGAACATGATCAACTTAGTCTTGGGAATCTAACTAAAAAAGACCCTATTTGCCAGTTTTTAAGAAAACTGGATGGGAAGCCTATCCCCAACCCATAGAGGGTGTTTAAGTCATTCTTGGACATAAAACCAAGGGAAGATGTGAGCCACAATCATAACTACTTGTGCATACACATACTTTTTCAAAAATAAATAAATAAATATAGAGAGAGTATGTGTGTGAGACTTTAGCTGGCCTATATATAGATGGTATGATTGCCTTTTTAATTTCTCATCTATAAAATCCTCTCTTCCTTCCTTTAATTTCTACTCAACTCATACATTTAACAAATATAGAAGTGTGTAGAAATGGCAACTTCCTCAGGTCATCACATAAAAAATATTTGTGTTTTTGGTGGATCTAGTCCTGGGAAAGGAAAGGAGTTTTTAGAATCAGCAAATCATCTTGGTCAGGTGCTAGCTGAGAGAAAGATTCATTTAGTATATGGGGGAGGTAGCGTTGAGTTAATGGGAGGTGTGTTAATAGCTACATTTTTAGAAGGTAGTCAAGTTTTAGGGGTCGTTCTCAAAGCTTTAGCATAAAGGGATATCATTGGAAAAACAATTAGAGAGGAACTACAAGTCTTCATAATGTCTGCTTGAATGAATGCAATGTTTAAATATGATGATGCCTTTATTTCCTTACTAGGTGGTCGGGGCATATTGGAAGAAATCTTTCATATTTCCTCTT
>NW_011499858.1:0-17415 GCF_000495115.2 Populus euphratica
GGATAAGGTAACTGCCAATTTGCCAAACCACAGGTCCAACGCGCATAACCCCCCGTAACTTGACCGCTAAGACCGCATGAGAGAGCAGAATCCCACGATTGTAAGGGGCAAATCCGGTAGATGACAACAAAAGCTGCACTGCGATTTTTAAAGGACCAAACAACCCCCCAAACACGCTCGAACCCCTTTCTATCTATAATTTCTCGATAAGAAAACCAAAACCCTAAATTACCTCCCCTCCCTCAAAAGGAAAAGAAAAAAAGAAAATGAAAACTCTACTTTTTCTCTGTTTTTCATTTTAGATTTTTTATACATTTGTTTCTTTCTCTTTTTTCATGTTTTAGTTTTTGCCTATTGTTTTGGTCTTTCTGTTTCAGGAAAACATTCTGAATCGCTGATAATTGCCGGGTTTTGTTTAATCTCTAATGGCGGGTTTTGTATTGTGAAATTTAGGGTTTTATATAGCCGTTTCTACTGCGAGTGCAACCGATAATTTTTTTGGGTAAGTTGTCTTTCTTTTTTTTTCTTCTCGTTTTTTGTGTTTGGTTCATATAATTTTGTATGCATTTGTTTTATTTTATTTATTTATTTAGAATTTGATACATTATGGAATATGTAATTTTTTTTTTGCCGTGTTGGGATTTGTTTGGAAGACGGTTTGTGGATGATGAGAAAATTCGGTACCTGAAGTGAATTTTTTTAATGTTTTTTTTTTTTTTAATTTTGCATTTTATGAAGTGGATTCGTGTGGTTGGATTTGGTTTTTGGGATAATTATTGATTAAGTGGGTATGTTAAATTTTTAGCGTCTGGCTTGTTACTACATGATGTTGACATTGTGATAGCTTTACTGATATGATGGTTTTCCTATTTCACTAAATTGTAGTGAAGTTGTGAGGTTTTGTTTAGGTCGCTGAAAGAGTTTTGGATTTTTTTTTTTTTACAGGACTTTGAGTGTGATTCTAGTTGGAAAGCATGTCTTCACAATACCCAGTTCTTGGAAATAAACTGGACTTAGTCCAGTTGAAGGTTACTGAGTTAAAAGAAGAGCTTAAAAGGCGAAAATTGAAAACCAGTGGTTTGAAGGATGATTTGGTTAAACGGTTGGAAGAAGCAATTCGTATTGAGAGGGAAGATGAAGAAATTCGCAGAGAGTTGGTAAATGCTGCAGAGGTTGCGGAGGATGTGGATAATGGTGTTGATTTGGAGAACCCGCATGTAGTTGGGGTGAAAAATGCACAGGCAGTATCGGCTGTTACTGAGACGGTTGAAGTTGTTGTGGATGATGCTGCTAACAGAGATGAGAAGGTGGATGATGTTATGGTTCAGGTTGGCATTGATGAGAGTGTGAAAGCCACGGGTTCAAGAGAACTTCAAGAGGAGGTCAAAATGGATGGTGTTAATTCTTCTAGGGTAGAAGAAGAGGAGCTCACTATTCATGCAACTACCATGGAGACCAGGATTTCTGTTACTGAGAGTGTGGTATCTGAAGTAGCATTAAGTGTACAAGATGTGCAAAATTCTGGAACACAGGAGGCAAATGAGAACTCAAGTATCCAGCTGGAGAATGAAGATTCAAAGCCCCAGCTGGAGAATGAGAGTTCAAAGCCTTCAGACGAGAATGTCGTGCTTGAGTCTTCTGCTCCGGACAACCAGGTATCTGAGGTCAACCCTAATTTAGGGTTTCAAGTAAACTCTGATTCTATTTCTACTGATTCTGTATCAATTAATGAAAAGATTGAACTAAAGGATAATATAATTGCTGATGATGTCAAATTAGAACTAGATGATGTTAAGCTAGAGATGGTGGAACCATCATCCAGTAATGTTGTCCCAGTTGGTGGTGAATCACATCCAATGGATGTTGAAGAGCCACAAGAAAAGAGTCCCTCTGTTGAAAAGAAAGATGACAGCAATGGTACAAATGCAGATATGAGCAAGAAAAATGACAGTGTTGATGTGGGGTACTCGGAAAAGTTGAATTTAGACAGGAGTTCTGGTGATGACTCCATGGAGGAAGATGTTCTAGAGAGTAAGCTAATTGATTCAAAGTATAATACTGATGAAGTGGGCGATAAGTGTAAAATAAAAAATGAAGTGCCCAGTGTGAAGGAGGAAAATCTAGTTAATGTTACTGGGAAGGATTTATCTACTGATCAAAAGGAGATCCATGTTGAGAATAGGACTTGTCCAGTTGCACCCATGGAAAAAAGAAGGCTTAATGGTAAGATTTGTTCTTTATCATATTGATGACTACCATGTGGTCTGGAATTCACTAATGCTGTTTTATGTGGTTTTGCCATGTCAGTTTTGTAAGTATGATGTATTTGTACCTTTCAATAGTTGTTTATGTCCAGTAATGATGGTTATTATACCACATATGGGCTGCTGCCATATATTAGTATTTTTACCAACAGTTTTCTTCAAAAGAACATTTTAGTCTGATAAATATTTTGTGAGTGATCTGATCGTGGAAGTAGTAATTAATTGAGATTTATGCTTTCATTGTTATGTAATATTGCGTATTATAATGGAGGAGATGATTTGAAATTCTCCATACTTGGTGACAAGGATTAGTCCCACTGTGTCCTGAGATTGTTCTATGTGGAAAAAATGAATTATGTGGTTCTTTGAGATCATTAGATTTTGTCGAAGACATGTGAAGCTGCAATTATTGGTGTTTGCCTCTAAGACCCTCCTAAATGTCATTGTGAATTCATGTCTTTGATTTTCATGACCATCTGTATTATTACAGCTTACAGCCACACACAAATTCTCTTTTTACATATAATTGTGCTAAGCTAAGTAATTCTTGTTCTTTTCGTTTTTTTGGTCCAACTTTTTTATTTGATCTTTCTATCATTTTAGATCTTAAAAAAACTTTAGTCCTGCATCTAATGTTGCTTCCATATAGAAAATAAAGGAAATTATGAATGGATAAAGAAATAGCCTGCTGTCGCTCTTGTTTTCTTTATCAGATATGCAAGTTCTGAAGGAAATGTTGTACAAGACCTTTTGGAAGCATTGACATCTAGTTTCTCTAGTTTTTCTTCGAACCCAGCCCCCGGTCCTGGTGAAAGTTACTTTGGATAAGTGTAGGATCTGTTGGCTCTAGTTTATACTCTCAATTTAGTACATTTTAAGCAATGTGGAAAAACTGATCCAAGTTTGGATGTTCTTCTAGGTCTGCTTTTAGCCAAAGCACCATGGCTTTTTAAATATCTGTTAATTGAATACGGCGTGGGCATGTCTTAGTTTTTGGATTTCATATCTGCATGCAATGTATTTTGGGAGCTTCTAGTTCTGAAACTAATATACACCTAAAGATTGTGTTGAACGAGTATGTCACAGCTACTTTTGAAGTTTAGGTTATGTTGGAATCAATCTAACCATTTATGTTTATTACATTGCCCTGACTGCTTGTTCTTTTATTTTACATTCTATAAGTGATTTATGCTTTTTATCTGATCTTCTGAAAGCTATATTTTGGAAGATAAGTGCAGCTACCTGGTTCTGTGTGATTACTTCCTCAGGAGCAGTTGTGCTTGCAAATTTGTTGTTGATCTGTTTTCCTTTTCTGCTGTTAAGTTAATCATTTCACAAGGAAGCATGATCTCAGTTTCTCAATTTATTTTGTGCTGTTTACAGATCAAGAAGCTGTTGGGAACGCAGAACCTTTAAAGCGGCAACGAAGATGGAATTCTGAGAGCATCAAGGTTCCTGAACAGCAAAGCTCTAATCTTACACCCACCACCACACCAAAGGACGGGTTTCAACCGGCTCCTCTCCGACGCAACTTTTCTCGATCTGACTCCTCTGTTGGTGAGGAGGCACCCAAGGAGCGCATCGGTTAGTTAGTTTTCTTTTATTTGGAATATACGTGTCCCCAGGGGCAATTTGTTTAACATCTGACACATTTTTGTTCTATCATTATTACTTGGCAGTTCCACCATCACAAAAACCTCCTACCAATTCTCTCAGAATTGATCGTTTTCTGCGTCCTTTTACTCTGAAAGCTGTCCAAGAACTCCTGGGCAAAACCGGGAGTGTCACCAGTTTTTGGATGGATCATATCAAAACCCATTGCTATGTTATGGTAAGACATCTCTCTGTCTTCTGGACATGTTCGAGTGTGGAAACCCTTTCTTGGGAATGAGAGCATACATCTATTGTTTCTTGTATATTTTTAGTATGTATCTGCACTGCTTGAACTTGCGATGCATTGAAATACTATGTTTTTGCAGTATTCATCTGTGGAAGAAGCTGTGGAGACACGAAATACTATTTATAACCTACAATGGCCGCCAAATGGTGGACGTCTTTTAGTGGCCGAGTTTGTTGATCCTCAGGAAGTTAAAATCCGGGTGGATGCTCCTCCTCAGTCTCTAGCTGCACCTGTCACTCCTAGTGTGGCTGCCCCTGCCCCTGCCCCACCCATGTTGCAGCCACAGCCCTCTCCCCGTCAACAGGTTTCTAGGCAGCAGCTTCCACCTCCAACTTCCCTTCCACTTCCACCAGCGCTGTCTAACCCACCCCATGCCAGGGAACGGGTAGATCTTCCTCCACCCCCTCCACTTCCTGAGAAACATGATCCTCCAATTGTCACCCTGGATGACCTCTTTCGGAAAACCAAAACAGCTCCTCGGATCTACTATCTACCATTATCAGAGGAGCAAGTTGCAGCAAAACTTGCAGGACATGGCAAAAACACCAAGCAGTAGGGACTGGGCTATTATTTACCTCCCTGGCTGCTCTTAGGATTATGTTAGATAATGGTAAGATAGCATCACATAGTTGCATCTTTGCAGGTCTGCAGGTGTTGCTTGTAAGAAGGAATTGTTCCAGCCAAGCAGAGGAATGTGGTTCGTTGCTGGACTTGGTTTTTCTGAAGACTGCATGATGTTGAAGAAGCTTAAGTTTTTTTTAGCATTAGAAACTTTTCAACTAAGAGCTCTCTATATGAGTGGGTCGCCCGACATGTGGACATATCTTGTTTTCCTGTTGAACAAGAATTTTAACTTTCCCAATCTTAAGCAGTTGGTTCTAAATTCCTTGCATTGATGTTTTCTATGTGGTCCCTTATGTAGGTTTCTGAAGTTGGTGTATAAATATACCTGCATATCCTTTCCATGCTTTGAAAAACACCAATTCGTTTGGTTTTTCTTTTGAAGATAAACTTTGCACATGAATGTAGAAATCTGGAACGATTATTTGTGTCAACTCTACATTACAATTATAAAATACACCAAAAGAAGTTGATTTACTGTTTCAATTACTATTGTTGCTCTGCGCTTTTAATTATGGACTGGTGTTGTAATTTTCCCTGTTTTGGAGATCTTTTTTTATTTACATGGATGTTCGGATCGGATCAATGGATGTTCGGATCGGATCAATTTGCGTGTATCACGACTAATCTCTACCGTCCACTAAATATCTTGTAAATCTAGGATCAATTTGCGTGTATCACGACTAATCTCTACCGTCCACTAAATATCTTGTAAATCTAGGATCAATTTGCGTGTATCACGACTAATCTCCACCGCCCATTAAATACCTTATAAATCTAGTAGGTATGTAAGACATCACAGAGATGATAAATATGCATGTTAATAAATATGCATGTTAAGAGTGCGAATTTATGACAATAAATTTTCTTTTTTTAATCATCTGAGTGTTTTTTTAAATAGGTCAGCAGGTTGAGAAGTATCCCAATGTGTATTTTTATATTTATTTAAATATATATATTAATATTAAAAATAATTTTTTTAAAATAAAATAATTTTATCTTAATACATTTTAATATAAAAAATACTTTAAAAAATATTTACTACTATATTTTTTAAATAATTTTTAATATTTTTTTTTATAATTTTTAATAATGTGTTAAACATGTATTTTATAAAAATATTTTTAATTGAAAATATGTTAAAATATTTTTTTTAAATTTTTATATCATTATATTAAAATTATTAAAAAATATAAAAAATATTAATTTAATATTTTCTCAAAATAAATGTAAAATATTTATAAAATAATAACAAAATACTAATTTAATATTTTTAAAATAAATATATTTTTACAATACAGGTAAAAACACAAAACCAATCATATTTAATAATATTTTAAAATATAGGTAAGTTTCAATTTATTTTTTATTAAAATTTATTATTTTATTTTAAATTAAATCTTTTTATTATTTTTAAATTGATTAATGTATTAATATTTAAAATAAAAAACATTTTAATATTTTTTAAATAAAAAATATTTTAAAAAACAGTTCTATCACCTTCCACCCCTCTATTTTCATGAAAACACCCTCGTATGTCAGTTTAACTCTTAACTCTCTCCTCTCTCGAATGTAGTTAACAGAAATCACCCTCGGTTCCTCGAGTCCTCCCCAGTAACCTAGTTTACACAAACCAGAAGAAACAAATCTTTCACTCCCATTTCCCTTTCTTTTATTTTATAAACGTCGTCGTTTCATTCTCTCTTCTCAAATTAACTTCACTCTATCCCCTTTCTTCGCTGATAAAATTCTAGGGTTTAAAGATTGAGACTTTCATCAGTTTGGATAGCTGCAGCTGTGCTTTTATGATCGCAAGTTTCTGTTTTCAGTTCACTTTATAAAGGGTCTAGCTTGGTATCTACAATTCAAGTGTTTTCTTTAGGGTTTGGTGGAGGGTATTGTTTAGGGTGATATGAATAGTGCATTTAGCGAACAGATACTTGTAGATAAGCTTTCCAAGCTCAACGGCACCCAGCAGTGTATCGAGTGTATCCTTCTTTTTCTTGTATTTGTAATTAATGAATTCCGCATCTTCTTTTTAGTTTCTTTTTACAGCTAACAAATCGGAAAGCTTTTGTGATGATTTTGTACTTATGCTGTTTCTGGACAGCCTATTATTTATATTACAAAAAAAGGACAGTGCATAGAGTCTATTTTGATTTTCTAATCTATTCCAAGGTCACTGTTTGGTGTACTTTGTATTGATTCCTTTTCATTTGGTATTTCTGCTTTAATGTTCATGATGAAGTTAGAGGAATGGTTCCGACATGTCTATCTCTGACTATTCCTGTTTCTTACCAAAATTGTTGAGTAATTGTTTTGATTATGTGTTGACTTTGTATGCGTGCTACCTTAACTTTATTGCATAGCTTTGTCTCGGTGGTGTATACATCACCGTAGCAAAGCAGAATTAGTTGTTGAGACATGGAATAAACAGTTCCACAACTCAGACATGCTCAAGAAAGTACCTCTATTGTATCTTGCAAATGACATCCTTCAGAACAGTAAGCGGAAAGGAAATGAATTCGTTGCGGAGTTTTGGAAAGTTCTTCCTGCAGCGCTAAAAAATGTAGTTGAAAAAGGTGATGATCGTGACAAGAATGTCGTCTCTAGATTGGTAAGTTTTTATTTTTGTTGGGGCAGCTGATTCAAACTTTACGACACAGCACCATTTTTTCTGTATAAAAAATGTGCTCATAGAACTATTGGAATGCAAAGGGGTGCTATTGTGGATGTGGAACATAGTTAATTAACGATTATCTTATATTTCTCTGTCAGTCTCTTTTCGAGCAACGCCTTATTTATTGCCAGTCCAGGATTTTTTCAATCCTCATTTAGTTGGATTTGTTACATGTAATAACATGGCTGATAAATAAAAGTGCATCCTATGCCCAAAAATAACATGGGTGGAAACAAAAGGTAACTGAATGTGATTATATGTTAGTTGAGCATCGACAGATGTATAAGATGCCAACATGATTTTGTTGATGTGCTTATTGGTGTAGTATCTCTTAAGAAGCCAGAGAGGTGATTAAGATTACTGGACTTGTGTTAACGTGATCACCAGGTAAATATATGGGAAGAAAGGACAGTATTTGGGTCACATGCCCGGAGCCTCAGAGAGGTAATGCTTGGAGAAGATGCACCTCCACCCTTGGAGCTCAGCAAAAAACGTTCACGCACTCTGAAAAATACAAAGCGAGATTCACGATCCATTAGAACGGTTGGACCAAGGACCTTGTTTCTCCTTTTCTTCTATTTGGTTTAATGTGCTTGTATTGTTTATGTATTGTCATCCTCTTTTTTCCTGATCTTCTATCTCACTGTTGTGTCATTGCTCCGGGAACCAGAAATTTTCTATTGGAGGTGCTGCTGAAAAAATATTATCTGCATTCAATTTGATGGTTAGTGAGCAGCCCAATGAAGAGGCAGAGATGAGGAATTGCAAGTCTGCAGTTCGTCATGTGAGGAATATGGAGAAAGATGTTGATATTGCCTGTAGTAATAACGGTAAGAGAAATGAACTTGAAGTTCATATAGAGACAATTAAAGTGGTTTCTTGGGAATGTTCCCCAGCTTTTCAGACATTACATGTTTCTCCTGAAATGCTTTCACAGCCTGAGTTTTGACTTTCAAAATTTGTGGGCCTCTGAAGCACAATTCTTTTTGCTTAGATAAAGATCCAAAACGAAAAACATTGGCTAAGGAGCTAGAGGATAATGAGAATCGTTTGAAACGAAGTATTGAGAAACTTAAATCAGCTAAAGCAAGTAGAGCAGCACTTGTCTCTCAGTTAAAAGAAGCTCTACAGGAACAGGTATCTGATTGACTCATCACCTTCACTTGCTATTTGAATGTCAATTATCAGCCTTTGCACAGTTTGCCTTTATATGGAGTGTTTGGTCAGAGAGGATCTATAGAAAATCTGTGATAAAACTGTTTTTGGTCTCATTTCAGAGCAAAGTTGCTGGAGATTTTATAGATTTTCTCCAGCAGTTGTTGAGCATGATTGAAATGCCCTTCTCTATTAGTGTTATTTTCTAGTAGAGGAGGATGTCTTGCCCTCCTGGTATTCTTCTATGGATATTTTCCATTGTTTTTGTGAATAAATGAGATACACATGTTTTTGAAATTCTGTTCGCTTTAAATTTTACTCGTTTATTCGTTTTTATGTTTCAAGGAATCTGAACTGGAGGGAGTTCGGACTCAGATACAGGTATGGATTTTGCACTTCCTGAGCCTTGAACATTTATTCTGTTTTCACTTATTTTTTGCTGGGTTTTGATGGTCAAAAGCACATATAGTAGAATGTGCATTTATGTCACTGTGTCAATCTTGATGATTTTTTTTTCCTGATTGAATATCAAGATAGTACATTTATGCTATGATACACGTTCTAGTTAATTGTTAGCCTTTCTGAATGCTAAATGCCTTTTATGTGATCTAATTATACTTGCTTGGCTGCTGACATCTATTGAAACCAGAGGCAAGGCCACCTTATCACTAGGGGTGTCAATTGACATCCCCCAATTAGGAAACATTGTTAGAAATATGTTGTCTTATAGCTAAAATTTAAGGTTTTTTAAGGTCATGTATCAAAATGGCTTTATAGCTGAATTAAATTGTATGGGGTCATTTTAGGAGATTTGCCTACAAAAATAATTAAGTACTATTAAATGAACATTAAATTGGTGTTTTTCTATCTTTTTCAAGCATTTTACCTTGTATAGGATATACAAAATCACACTTTCCTTTAAAATTTAGTGATAAAAAATTCATTAACATAAAAGAACCTTTTCTAATCTAAAAATTTAGTATCATCTTATTTACCAAATTCAATTATGCTTTTTTTTTTTTTTAGAATATATATCATGTAGTCAGCTTAAGTTCTTGAAAAGAAGTCATCGCTTAACTACATGATATATATTCTTAAAAAAAAGCCTAAATGAATTTGGTAAATGATTAAGGTCCACTCTTCTTTTTAGTTCTCCATTTCTTTCTGTTCTTTAAAGTATTTTCTTTCAAATAAGATTTTAAACCTTGATCTCCAAATTAATGAACTGTTAATTCAATTCTAAATAGTTTATTTTTTATAAGATATTATTTACTTTTATTTGCTGTCTATTTCATACGTTATGTTTGTTTTAATTACATACTATTTATTAAGGAATTGGTTTCTTGACAACTTGATGTTTTAAGTTGATTATCTATTATAGACAAGCATCAAAGATCCTTAATTGATCCTGCTGGAAAAAAAATTCGGGCATGTCATAGGTTGAAACTGTTGTCATGGTTAGTTGGTAGTCATATAATTTCTGGAAATGTAGATGTACAAGACTTAAGTTGTATCATAAATACTAGCCTATAAACATGATGAGTTAGGGTGAACATTTGCCAACAACTGTTGAAGGCATTGATAATGCTTAGTTGAAAATTCATACCTTCTGTTACTAGGTATTCTAGAGTTCGAGTGAACTTACTAATGGTGGATCCTGGATATCCTTTCTACTCTGATTAATTTGGAGGAGCATATTTGTTGATATGCCACTGTATGAAATGCAAAAGATTTTGCCTGTTCTTTATACCCTTGATTGAACCAACAAACCTTTAATTTTTTTGTTGTTTTAAAACCAACGCCAGTCTTTACATTCTCTTTTAACTCTTTGTTTTTTGGATGCTAAATTAGTTTACCTTTTCATATACCCACAAAGAAAAACTTTGGCCTGCACATTCTCGTAACACTGGCATATTCAATGAATTTTCACAATTTTGGGTGTTTTAAAGATCAGTATGCTTTTAAGCCGATTTGAAATGTGGGGCCCTGCAGATGCAAGAGGTTTGATAAGTTGTGATCTATCTACCAAGCAGTGCTACTCAGAAATCCTAATCCCAGTCATCTTCAGTAATCTAGACTCTTGTTTGTCATCGACAGGGCTATATCTTAGTGTTGCGATGATTCATGGAGCAGTTGTTTTACTTATTTTGTCAATTTCAGGTCGCACAGGCACAAGTAGAGGAAGCCAGCAAGATGCGAAGGCGGCTTAATGGTGAAGTATCAAAAGCATCTAGTACAACTACAGTACCAATTGATTCAAATGCAAAAGCAGGACAAACACCCAAGAGGACAGCTGCAGCTATTGCTGCGGAGGTTGCAGAGAAGCTTGCAGCTTCCTCCTCTTCTCAAATGATAATGCACGCTGTTCTCTCTACATTTGCCGCTGAAGAAGCAAAGAATGCTCCAAAACCTGAAACCTCTTTACCTGTTTCGGATCCAAATGTTTTTATGCTAGCTCAGCCACTTACAGCTCCAACAACACATTCGTACCAGTCAGTTTTGTTGACCCAACCTACAATGCAGATCCAGACTCCAACCACTCAATCTCAATTTCACATTCTTCCCAACCCATCCTCTCAGCCTTATATACAACCAGGGGGAGGGATTGCAGCCCCGTATGCTTATGGTAACTTTTCTGTGATGCCTCCAGGATCACCCCCACCCCCACCCCCACCCTATAAGGTAAGTCAAACCATGCCCTTGGCTCAACAACCATCGCAAATGCCTCAGCAGCAACCGTTACCAGTGGCACAACAGGAGGCCCCAATAAACCAGAAACAACCCAGGTCTTTAACTCAACAAACCCTGGGTGCTAATTTCAGACCTCAACCACCTGGATTGGAGTACTATGGCCACCCATCTCATTCTTAGTGAAAAATCGTACTTTTAGGTAGCCAGATGTAATTATCTTGTTTCCAACAGAATGAGTATCTTGAGTAATTTGAAATTTAGTTCGTGCAAATTGTTCTCGCAAAGGCTCGTGCACACAGAAATGTGACAAGAAGTACAAATAACTCGGCTGGTAAGCACAGATTCTTAATTATTGAGAAACCATGATTGATTATCCCTTGAATACTTGTCGCATGATATGACGATGTACAGGCATGCAAGAGAGACTGATGAAAAATGTTAGAAGTTAAAACTGAGTAACAAGCATGACATACAACTATATATGCTCGTTGAAACAGAGAAGCATGGAGACAACGGAATATCGAGAACCTCTTATACAGCCCCTTCTTCCAGCTGCAGTGACAGATATCCATGGGAAAAGCTGAACTACCTGCTCCTTTCTTTTTCGCCATCCTTTGCAAGTATAGTCGTCAGATTCAAGGCCTCGATTATAGATCTAGTTGGATTGACCCAGGAGAGATCAATCATTGAACATATATAAACATATTAACTTCCAAATTACATTGTAATTACATCCACAGTCGATCGATAATTGCCTATACGAAGAAAAAATAGTTCAATAATTCGAACCCAACATGCCACTTATGTGTTACCATTAAATATAATATTAAATTAAATATAATATTAAAATCAATTTATATCTTTAATGAAGCAACGGGTTGATTCACATGCTAAAGTATTTGTTCTTTTTAAATAAAATTTTGAGTTAGAGTTTTGTGAGTAAAATATATTATCATTGAGAGAATTTTATTTTTTAGTATATTAATCCGGCTTGATCGGATTAATTGAACTCTAACAAACTTTTAAGTAATAAAATTAAAAATTAAAAAGAAAACGAAAAATTTTATTTTTAAGAGAAGGCACCAAGGATTTTTCATGTAAATCCGAAGATAAAAACTACTTTGACCATCTTTCGAAGATGGATCCAGGAACAACATTGATCGCATAATCGAGGCCTGAGTTCCAGCCTGCATTTAACCAGGATAATTCCTTACTATTTTCCTCTCTGATCACATGATTATTATCATATCAAGAAATCATCTTATTCAAAAACTTAAATAGATGCGAGACTTTAAAAATAATTGTACACTACTTTCTAACATGATTCATATGAATAAATCACTTCAACTGTCTAGCATGTTAGTTATCCATGTAACTCTGTTATTCACTGGTCTTTGGATGGACGTATCAGAACCCAATGCTTTGTTTTTGCAGCATTGGTCAGTGGAAGAAGCCATTGAGACACCAAATGTTGTTTATAACCTTCAATGGCCACCAAATGGAGGACGCCTTTTGGTGGCCGAGTTCGGTGACACTCGGAAAGTGAAAATGCTTGTGGATGCTCCTCTTCAGTCTCCAGCTGCGCCAGTCACTCCTAGTGCGGCTGCACAACCTCCGTCCACCCTGCTGCCACAGCCAGCTTTATACTATAGGAAACAACTTCCACTTTCACAGCAACAGTCTATCCCACCCCATGCCGGGGAACGAGTCGATCATCCTTCACCCTCTCCCCTTCCCGAGAAACATATATGATCCACCAATTATGGAAAAGTTGACAGTTAAGTCACCCTTGTATATTGTCACTCTATACATGAGATCTTCACCTCAGACAGCTACTCGAGTCACTCTGGACGACCTCATTCGGATCCTCAACCGAATTCCTTGGCATGGTCAACATGTTTTAAATAAAGCATCGTGCTGACTCTAAAGATATAATATCCAAGTTTCAGCCTAAAATCACCCTTCACAGTCACATTTTTTTTCTTACAAGAACAATACCATTGATGTGGTAAATCCTGATGACCTGGACACAATTTTCTCCATGGCCTTTGCCTTCGCTTAAGAACATAATTTGATTTCCCACATTACTTAAAAAACAAATTGTAGGGATGGAATTAGACTAATTTTATCTTCGAGGACTAGCAGATGGAAACAATAATCAGCACATGCGAACTGCACGTGGGCAAGCAAGACATTTATCAGCGAACGAAACACACAAGCCCTAGTGCTCTGTGCATCTGCCGTCAAGCTTCTAGGGTTTCTTTCAGCTTCAGATTCTAAATCTCAATAAACCCTCAGCGCTGTAAGCTTTGTTACGCTCTCATTGCATCTCAATAAGGCAAATTCTTCTATTGTTAACTTAATTTCCCATCAAACTCTTATTTTTTCCAGGAAAACAGCCGAACAGCATCAAAATGGTCACAGCCAAGAAAACTGTAATCTCTTCTCTTCCATTTCCTCTTAATTTCACTTGTTTCTTTGTTTAATTGAAAATTTGATTATTGATTATTGATTTTGTATTTTAATTTTTTTGTTGCTGCTGTTGTCAATTTTATAGAAGAAGACCCATGAGAGCATCAATAACAGATTGGCTTTGGTGATGAAGAGTGGAAAGTACACTCTTGGTTACAAAACTGTGCTTAAATCTCTAAGGAGCTCCAAAGGTTTTATTTATTTATTTAACATTACTAACTTTTCATTTCTGTATCTGAGATCTTAATTTTGATTTTTTTTTTGTTTATATTTTAATTTGGGGTTATTTGGTGATCGATATTTATGCAGGAAAATTGATTCTATTATCAAACAATTGCCCACCTTTGAGGAAATCCGAGATTGAGTATTATGCTATGCTCGCAAAGGTTGGAGTGCATCATTATAATGGCAGTAAGTTCTTGTTCCCTTTTTATGGGCTTTTATGGTTTTTTTTTTTTTTTTTTTGCGTCAACATCTATTATAGATAGAGAACGGTTTTGGTCTAGTACTAGTATTCATGCTATAACTTTAATGCATTCATATTAGTGGATATCATGCTTGTGATTACAATGCTGTAATGAATTTTGCTTGGTTTTATCTGTGCTGAGACATCATGATTTTGTTTATCGAGATGATGCTCCCTTTTTTTTTTACTTTTTTATTTAAAAGATTTTGCAACCTCGAGTCCTTGACTGCGTCTAAGAGTTTGAATTTGATCGAGCCGTTACTGAACTTTCAGTCTGTGCAGTCTCATTATTATATCATTATGTGTAGCCCCTAGCAGTTTGAAGAATTCTTTATTAGATGCATGGAACATATGGCTTATGAAACTTGTGACTTCAATCTGAATTTATGGACCTTTGACAAATCTATGTTGGGAAACTTACATGGTTTTGAGACAGCATATAGACCAACTCTAGTCATCTTGCATCTTGTTACTGTTTGCCATTATCTCTTGATTTTGTTGTGCCTCGGTACAATAGCTAGTTTATACATTGAGTTATCTAGGTTTCACATGTTTTTGGGAAAAACTCATGTAATCCATGAGTACCCGCCATCCATTTAATATTAACCACATGGGCAAGTTGATATAGTCACTTTGAATTTGATATGCTTTTCATCTCCGTTTTTATATTTTGTTTTCATTTTGTTAAATCACTTAGTATCAATTTTAACATGATTGTCAATGTGTGTTTGGCTTCATTTAAGAGGATGTTGTGCTGAATGATGAGCACCCCTGGAATATTGGAGTTTCCCCCTATATTTGTTGCAGGACACCTGGAGTTTGGAAATAATTGTCTGGCCTTGAACAATCAAATGATTTTGATTTTCTTACCTGTAGCCATAGGCAGGCTATTTTGCCATGTTTTAGCACTGTTGATTTTGAAACTGCGCTCTTCTTTCCCTCGCCTCCTTCATGCCCCCTTTTTCCTTTTTGCAGACAATGTTGATTTGGGAACTGCTTGTGGCAAGTACTTCCGTGTATCTTGCTTGAGCATTGTTGATGCAGGTAGTGCATTAAAAGATTATTATGTCTAGAACTGTATATTTTGGCATTATGTTGATGCCATTGACATTTTTTTGAATGCCGCTCTTTTCTTTTGTGTTACAGGTGATTCTGATATCATCAAGACAGTCCCTGGTGATCATTAAGCAGGTTATTCTTCCAGTCCTGTTAATTTACCGCAGAGATTTTTTTTCCCCTTCCAACTTTAGAATAGTTTGGAAACTACAACAATTGTCAATCCTTCAGTTTGGATTTTATTCCCGTCTGCTGTGCACTCAAGTGGCAAGTTTTGATTCAGATATTTGATACAGCAAGCTTTCTGTTATGAACCACTAGTTTTCTGAAATTACCCATCCAGATATGGCTCCACTTATGCACCACACGATTTTGGCGTAGCAGTAAAAAAATTGAAAATGTAGTTGATTCGCTATTATATTCTTGGTTGTGAGTTCGTGAGTGTTTTTAACCTTTTGGTAGCTCTTGATTTTGGACGTGCATGGTGAGTTAGTGATTTGGTTGTACCATTGCACACTGTTTTCATGTAGCTGGCTTTATGCTTGCTTGAAAATGTATGAAATGATTTATTTTTTTTAGATTTTTTTTGTTATTTTTAATATAAATATATTAAAATAATCAAAAACACCAAAAAAACATCAAAACGATTTGTCACAAGAGCATCTCTAAAATCATTATAAGGTGATATCTAGATTTATCAAAATAATTTTTTATATATATTTTGAATTGTTTTTAATTTGTTGATTTTAAAAATAATTTTTTTAAAAATAAAAAAAATATTATTTTTAAATGAAGTTAATATATGATCACACATGCACCTTCACGTCACAATAATATCAAAAATATCACCTTCACATGCACACTAGGGCTTGACCTAGCGGTGGAAAGGGCTTGTCTCCTTCCACTGCACCTGGATTCGCACCCTAGCGTGCACGCCTGTCACCCCGCGGTGCCTTACATGTCTACTGGGTTTGCAGGGTATTCAGTGGGCCGTGGGAATTAGTCGTGGTGTGCGCCAGCTGGCCCGGACACCCCACGTAAATAAAAAAAACAAAAAAAACAAAAAAAAATAAAAATATTATTTTTAAATCAAATAATATCAAAATATTATTTTTAAATCAAGAAGTTAATATATAATCACACATGCACCTTCACATCACAATAATTGATAATTTGGATGGTATGGTTTAATTAGTTAATTTTAGATTTATTTTTTTAATTTTAGATTTATTTTTTAAAAATTATTAATTTAAGCATTGTAAATTTTAGAATCAATAAAAATTTCTTTATTTATTAATTTTGAAATCCTGAAAGATTAATCGATAATGGATAAACTGTTCTGAATACATGAAGTAATACAAACAAAAATAATTGAACAATCTGATATATATATATATATATATTTCAAGAGTGATTATTATTCTTGAAATGTTCATCTACTTGCCGATGGAGTCTTTTCAATTTCTGGAGGGACTCATTAAATCAAATCAATTACATCATAGATCCACACATCTTCAATTGAGGTCAAGAAAAGATTAAAAGTTGCACAGGATGATACAGAGTGGGTTCTCGCGAATCATTTTCATTTCCTTGCTGCCACAACTCCCTGCCTCCGTCCCTCCATATATATATATATACACACACATACGCGAGTACTGTTCATAAAGCTTGAATAGCTAGTAAGTTGCGGAGCAACAGTACTGTTTTTATTTTAAAAAGTAATTATTAAATCTTAAATTTATTCTCTAAATTTAAGTTTCTATTTACATGATTATTAATTTAAAATCTATAAGGTTAATTAAAATATATATAAACTAATTTAATATCTATATTAATTAAAAAAAAAACAATACTATGTTTTTTCCCTTAAACATGAGTCGGAATGACCTAGGTTACTTCTTGGAATTCAACTTTTAAAAAAGACACCTAAATGGAAAAAGAGAATATAAAATCATGATATATAAAAAGTAATAAAGAATATCTCACTTGAGTTTTTTTTTATATTTTTTTTATATTTTAAGTATTTTGAATAAAATAACTAATGGGATATTACTAATTGTTTATAATAACTAAGGCCTGTGTGGTTTTTTTAAATAAAAAATGATTTTTT